>NW_005054627.1:91059-111026 GCF_000277835.1 Geospiza fortis
GGTGGAGGGATGGATGGATGGATGGATGGATGATGGATGATAGATGGATGACAGACAGACAGACAGACGGATGGATGGATGGATGGATGGATGGATGGATGGATGGATGGATGGATGATAGATGGATGATAGATGGATGACGGATGGATGACAGATGGATGGATGGATGGATGACAGATGGATGGATGGATGGATGGAGGATAACAGCCCCCAGTGAGCACCCCCAGGCCCGTGCTGTCACGCACTGAGAGTGCCCTGGTTTGCTGCAGCCTGTGACCAGCTGGCGCTGGGCGTGGCGGCGCTCTTCGGGCCGGCGCACAGCTCCTCGGTCAGCGCCGTGCAGTCCATCTGCAACGCCCTGGAGGTGCCCCACATCCAGACCCGCTGGAAGCACCCCACCGTGGACAACAGGGACGCCTTCTACATCAACCTGTACCCCGACTATGCCGCCATCAGCAGGGCCGTCCTGGACCTCGTGCTCTACTTCAACTGGAAAATCGTCACCGTGGTCTATGAGGACAGCACGGGTGAGTGCTACTGGCTGCTCCTGCCTGACTCCACCAGGCCTGGGGCAGCTCACTCTGCCATGCCCTCTGCAGCTTTCCTGGCTCCCAGGGGAAAAAACCCCATCCTGCTGTTGCAATGGCTTTTGGAAAGCTGCTCACTTCACGTGACCATGGGAAGGAGCCCCTGGGGTTTGAATAGTCAATTCCATTTTGCTTTCTGGTTGTGGAATTCATAACACAGTTTCAAACTGATCCCAGAATCCCAAAATCTGGAGATCACCCAGTCCAATCCCCCTGCCAAGTCAGGGTCACCTGCAGCAGGTGACAGAGAACTCTCCAGGTAGGTTTGGGATGTCCCCAGAGATGGTAACTCCAGGCCCTCCCTGGGCAGCTGTTCAGGGCTCTGCCCCCTCCATGGACAGAAATTCTTCCTCAGGCTGAGGTGGAACTCGTTGTGTTTCAGTTCATGGCCACTGCTCCTCATGCTGTCACTGGCACCACTGAGCAGAGTGTGGCACCGTCCTGGGACAGCCTTGGGGACATTTGTGTGGGTTGGTGGGACATTTGTGTGGATTGATGGGGTATTTGTGTGGGTTGATGGATCCCCTCTCAGCCTTCCCTTCCCCACGCTGACCAGGCCCAGCTCCCACAGCATCTCCTCACAAGAGAGATGCTCCAGACCCCTCATTCTCTCTGTGGACCCCACTGGACATTCTCCAGTAGCTCCTAGACAAACCTTCTAGACAGAATAGAAACAAGGAGAGGTCTTTTCCTGCCCAACCCATAACCAAATTGCCATTCCAAAACACCAAGTGCTGTGTACCTGCCCAGCCACAAAAAACCCTGATATTAAAGAGATTTCATTTGCAGAGGTATTTACAAAGTAAATTAATCATCAATCATCTTATTAACTCAGAGTCAGGAAAGTAAACATGTCAACTTTGATCAGTATAAATAGTCCTTGGATTTGGGGTTAGAGTGATGCCAGTTAACTCCAGCTCTTTTGTTTCTCATCCCTAATGTTTGACATCATCTCGCCACAAGAAATAAAAACACCTTGGCCAGGTTGGATGGGGCTCAGAGCACACAGGAGGTGTCTCTGCCCAGGGCAGGGGTGGCACTGGATGGGCTCAGGGGGTCAGGCTTTTGCCATATGCTCCAGAAAAATAGCTGCAGTTCTTTGCACTGCTGCTTTGGCTTCTCCAGGGCACCACACCTGGGCTCCATCTCACTTCATGTGGCAGCAGGAAGCGTTGGGACGTGCAAGGTCCCAGTCTGATGGGACCAAAGGAGATATTTTAAGGCACACAGTAATTTCTTCTCCTGAAAAGGAGAGGGAAGTGGGTCAGCAAATCCTTTAGTGTTTTTGCTTTTCACCACTGGAGTACTTTTTGTTGCTGGGAAGACAAACACCAGTTCTCAGTGTGAGGTGAGGATGAGACGAAGGCTTCCCTGAATGCCAGACTCCTCCCAATCTCATTTTCCCTCCTGGAGTTGCCGTCCCAGGCTGCACCTTCCCAGCCAGGTGACCCCACCCAGCCCCTTTGTCAGGGAGTGCTGGAAGCCCATTCCCTCAGAATCAGCTCCAGTGGTTTCTGTTCCTCAGCTGGCTCCTGGCCAGGCCCCGCTCCGGGTGCCTGCAGCATTTCCAGCTGAATGCTCATCATGGTACATTTTCTCTATTGATTGTTGGTACTAGAGAACCTGAGAGGAGCAGGCTTGGCCCTGCAGGCGGGGGCAGAGCAGCTTTTTCCCAGGCATTGCCAGCGCTTGAGTGAAAGCCAGCAGCCCTCGAAGCTCAGAGGGAAGAGGGAGCTTTGTCTTGCCTTAGATGTGCCACTCAACCAGGGGCACTCACACCCCACACAAATATTATCCCCACTCCCAGCAGGAGAGGCAAGAGCTCCTTCATTTTAATAATTTGTTTGATTTTTGTCCAAGAAGTGCTCCTTGGCTGTGTTCTCTCTCTCTCTCTATGCATATTTTTAAGGCAGCCTTTTCCTTCCCCTCAGCAGGAGATCAGGAATTTTTTGTGGGTGAATTGCATTCGTGGATAATGTGAGACTGTAATCACACACCTCAAAGAGCTCTTAACTATCTTCCCTCGGTTTTGGAGGCAGTGCAAATTACACAGGAGTGCTGAGTTAGCCAGTTGAGCTGCAGTGTGTTTAAACACTTGGACAAGGCTCTGGCTGAGCTCTCCTGGCTTCAGCTGAGGCATGTAAAGCTGTGCCAGCTGAACACCGAGTCTGAGAAATCACCCGTGTTTGAGAGTGTAGCACTGCATCCCAAAAGGTTCTGTAAGAACTCACAGCTGCTGAGTGACACCGGGCAGGAAAGTTAGGAGGAGGTTTCCTCAATTTTATCTTATTGCTGTTTGGAATTGGAACAATAATGAGCTGCACAGGAAGAAGCCTTATTTGCTTTTCATGTCTCAATTTAAACATACTACAGTGTGTTTATATTGTATCACATCAATGCAAACATATCCTCTAGTCAACCAGTTGAAAACACCTTCCAAAATATTTAGAAGCCAAGTATAAACATGGGAATGAAAAGCTTTAATAATATTAGCTAGGAAGCTGGCAAATATGGAACTAGCAACTCTCCTTAGGAAGCGTGGAGTGTGAGAGACCCTGTGTAACTGACAATAAACCCTCGTGGCACGGGATGGTGATTGTGCCATTGCCTGTCATTTCTCAGGTCTAATTCGCCTGCAGGAGCTCATCAAAGCCCCTTCCAGATACAACATCAAAATCAAAATCCGCCAGCTGCCCTCTGGGAACAAGGACGCCCGGCCTCTGCTGAAGGAAATGAAGAAGGGCAAGGAGTTCTATGTGATATTCGACTGCTCGCACGAGACAGCGGCAGAAATCCTCAAGCAGGTACCGGGCACGGGGAGGCAGAGCTCCCCAAAATCTGCCGGCCCCTCTGATCCCACCTCCACCAAAACCAAAGGCGCTCGCCGGGGGCCCAGGGGCTTGTGGATGCAGGGACAGAAGTCACAACAAAAGGTGCACTGACACCCCTAGAGAGCCCCACGTGTACCCCCAGGAGCAAACAGCTTTTCTTTCTGACATGCCAGGCCCTGCCTGGCTAGGGACATCACTCCATGTGTTTCAGCTTGTCCTGCTTTAATCAGCAGTTTTTATTTCTTTCCCATCAAAAATAGAGGCAGAATCAGAAGGAAGATCTATCCTTTAAACCGATGGGAGAGGTTGTTGTGTGAGGGCTGGCCCAGCCCGAGTGTGAGATTTGGGGGGACGTTCCCAGGGCACACAGGGAGGGGTGGGAATTACCATTTACTGCTGCCACTTGCTGTACATTCCTCAACAATCAAAGTCTAAGGCACAGTTTGCTGACCTGCAGGAAACAGCTCCATACATTTTGAGGGCAGTTCCCTTCTTGCTGCACCCCTAGGTTGAGGGACGAGTTATTTCTCCTGCCAGGCAATCTGATGGGATACCCTGATGCCAAAGAGCACCAGAGAGCTTCCACTGACTAAATGCCTATAAAAGTCCCCTTCTGTTCCCATCCCAGAGCATTTTACTGAAATACTGGAGTTCTGCAGAGCAGCTTTTTGTGCCCAAGTTGGTAAGGCAAGTTACTGCATTTGTGTGTGGAGCCTGGAATGTTCCTCTTCAGGCTGGAGAAACTTGGGGCTTGCAGAATCCCAGATCAGCTGCAGCACACAATTCCTGTGAGCCTGTAGGGTGAGATTTCCTGCTCCAGGAGCGCTGTCCTGCAGTAAATGTTAGGATTTCCTCGGTGTGACTGATTTGAGGTACAGGGGCGGGGAGGGCACTGTGTCAGCACTGTTTGGGCAGGGGGAGCGGGCTGTCCCCCCACTCTGCTCCCTGCAGGGCTGCCCAAAAGCATCCCCAAAAGGAGATTTGTGGGGGAAGAGTTAAGCTGACAACACAGATTTTGAAGGACCAGCAAGATGAAGGTGCAGATGTCTGGCACCCTACAGGAGGCACAAAGCTTCCAATATGCCAGGCTGAATATGGAAAAAAACCCCAAAAAGCAAAACCTGGGTGTCAAAAGAAGAGGAGGGAGTGCTGAAAGATGCATTAAAGCAGGGCAAAGCAGCAGAAAAGTTTGTGTGGGATATGGATCAGCCAGACAAGTGACAGGATGCAGGTACAGATAATGCTCTCCAGTGCCTGAAGGACTGGGGGAAGGAGGGGGAACGGCAGTGTGGGAGAAAACAGGAAAACCGAGAGAGGTACACCTGTGGGTCAGCGCTGTGGGAGAGGGAACAACATAAATATAGGCTAGAAAGAAAGGGGAGATGGCTTTTCTGTGAGCTAGCTCTGTGGCTGAGTGTAGATGCTGGCAGCAATAACTCAGGGGCTGAGTTCCTCCCTGCCAAGGCAGCAGTGAGGTGTGGAGGTGTGCAGGGCTCTGAATTCCTGTGGCACTCCTCTGATGGCGGGGTACAGGAGGAGCCCTGCCCATCTCCCCATCCCTGCACTCACAAACCCCTCTGTCATTGTACCCTGGATGGAAGCAAGATATCAAACACTGGAGAAATCATTCCAGGGAAACTCTGTGATGTCAGTAGAGAATATTTTTGACTCACAGTCGTCACAGGAAAAACAGGTGGTGTTGTTAAATTAGATAAGATTTCTAACAGGAGCAGGACTCAGGGTCACCTGAAGCTGTCCCCAAAGCAGCTCCTTCTTGTCTGTTCACTGTATTTAGGTAAGGCAGTAGGTGTTTAGAAGCCCATGGGGCAGGGAGGGGACACTGCTTATTTCCCAGGGAGGGAGGTGCCCAAAGGCTCCTCTGGGAGCAGAAGGATCAGCGCAGAACTCTGCTGGAGCTCTGATGGCAGTGTGTGCACCAGGGACCTCTTCACTAGCCTCCTCCGGCCTCTGCTTCACAAAACACCACAAAAGACAGATTCCTGCTCTAATTTCTGCCTATTTATGGCTTCCACTAAAACCCCATCAAGGCACGCTTGTTGTGTGCACAACAGGAACAGGTGGATCAATAACCTGATTCGGCCCAAGTACAGAGCCTGCCCTCAGCTGAACAAGCTGTTCCCTTGCTCTCTGACAAGCTCAGAGAGCCTGGATTCCCTCAGCTCCTGCCCAGCCCCTCGAGGCCTGTCCTTTGCTGGTTACGGCATTCACCGGGAATATTTGGTTGGTGCTCTGTCTGCATTAGACAAGCACTCTCTGAGTAAATTAAATGTGGCTCTTACAAATTGCAATCTGTTTTCTGCACAAAGACTGCAATTTACGCTGCACACTATTCAGTCTGATATTGCCTTTTGTGTGAGGAACTTGGCTGAAGAGGTTGAGTTGTTGTGCTTAACCCTCAGTTTGTGCTAACACACCAGGAACAGTAATCTGAACACAGATTTTACTGCTAGGCAAAGTCACCTCTCAGAAAGTACATCCCTGCTAACCTTAAATTACCTACTCCTTTCTTCACACCCCCAAAATACATTTGAGGAAGTGTACTGTATATTTAATCAGGTTTAAGGCCCTCACAGAGCATCCTGTAAAGACGATGTGACAGACAACGAAAAGAATCATTAATTCAGTTCCTCCAGAAGGCAGAAAAACCAGGTGTCACCATGGAGTACACTCCTGGTACAGTAATAGATGTGGGAATAGAAAACTTCAGCTCCTGACTCCGCTCCTTCCAGGAACCTGGCAGGTAGGCTGGAGCCCACTCGCTGCTAAGAAAAGGCTGGATTAGCTCTGTTCCCACTCCCATGAGAGAAACACCAGTGGCACATCCCCCCTCTGTGGGTGAGAAGCAGGGATGGACTGGCCTTAGAAAACAGAGGGGTAATTAATTGGAAAATGAAGTGCATTTAATGGTCATGAAATAAAATAACAGCCTGAGTGAGGGAAATGCAGAGTGAAAGCAAGCACAGGACTTGGTGCAGTTCCCACTAATGCACTTGCCCATCATTGCAGTTCCAGCCCGCCTCGAAGGCAGACTGACAATGGATCTAAATGAGGCAGGGAGTTTTTTACAAGATGAACAAATGCAAGTTAGAGCTGGGATGTGATTCAAGCCAAGAACAGGGCACCCAAAAGAGATTTTCAGACATAAGAGAGAGTATTTTTATCCAGTCTCTGTCAGCTTGCCATATATAATTTGACCACTGATATTTTCTTGGATTCACTTCATGGTTCGTGACCCACAGCTGAAAGTGCACAGCTGCAAAGGACAAGGCCCAGGCTCCTGATCTGGAAGGGATAATTAGAGATGGAAGTGTCTTTATCTCCCATTGTCCAACCATATCTGAGTCTGGCTGAAGAACAAATGTTATACAGGGAAGGCTGGGCAGGAGATGTACAAGGAGAATATCTGAGGCTGATTTCCCTAGTTTACATTCATCTGAGTTCCACTGTAAGTAAAAGCTATTATTATTTAAATAGGACATTTGTATCAGGTGGATAATTATTTACATAATTACATGCAAAGTTATTTAAATAGCGATGTGCAATGAAACCTCATCCCAGTTTCCTGTGGGCAGGCACACAGACAGAGATGTTGCCTTCCCCTCTCTCTCCTGGGCTGCTTCTCTCTCTCAGGTCAGCTGCCCTGTGGGAAGCTTTGCCAGGTGCTTCAGGGGTGTCCTGGCCTGGAATCCATCCTTGTTCCAAGCAGGCTCTCACTGTCCTGCTCCTGGGAGCTGCTGGGAGCTGCTGTCCTGTGTCTGCTGTGCTGCAAGCACTCAGCAGAAGAGCCCCGGAGGCTCCTATTTACACTGGCAGGAGCACCCAGGGAATGAAGACTTGGGAGTTACTGATGCCTTGGGATGTCCAGCATGATTCTCAGCACTCCTCTTGCTTTTGCTTTCATTTGATTCCATCTCCTGTTTCCCTGCATCAGAGCATTAAATCGTCCTTTGGTGCAAATTTTGCTTGGCGGCCATATTACCCTTAAACACGAATTATTGTTGCAAAGTCTGTCTGATCCTCAAATAAAAAGCCCCTATTTAGTATCTAATGCACATGTCAAGTGCTAAATGGCTTTTAGCTAATTCTCATCCCTAATGACTGAGAGAGGGGAGGACAACCAGTTGAGGCTGTTCTCCTCAGGGGCTTTGTTTCTGTTTGTCCCATGGTTTGGAGGTTTTGCCTGTTTGTTTGGGCATTTTTTCTGCCTTGTTTTGGGGTGGTTGTGCTTTAAAGAACAAACCTGTAGCGTGACTTCTGCAATGACTTCCCACTGGGCTCTTTCAGTGCAGTTCCAGCTCAAAGGAGATCTGCATCATAAAAATCCCATAAATTTGGCACCTCCTTTGCAAAGCCACAGAAATCCAGTGGCTCCAGGGAGCGGGACTGAGTCCAGCCAGGTCAGCTGGGAAGCACAGCACACAAAGTTCCCCAGGATGCAGCCCTGCAGTGTTATCTGTGCATAAACAGGGCAGGAGCGGCAGTCTCCAGCTTATTCTACAGGTAATAAAAGAGCTCCAGGAAACAGAATAGAAGAGGATTAATAAAATCAGAAATAAAAAAGGCAATTTTGATGTGTAAATCCAGTGGAGCATTTCAATGAAATAGTTGCCTTCTGGCTTGACTTTTAGTGGCTGGAAACGGATCAGTTGTTTGCGATTAACACTGAGCTGGTTTCATTATCTGCTGCAGCTCAGAAAGTTCAGGGTTTTCTTTCTGCCTTCCTTTTTCTTTCTTTCTTTCTTTTTTTTTTTTAATGTGAGGAATTGCCATAGACAATCCCTCTATTTCCCCCTGCCTTTCAAACAGCTCTTCAGGCACTCCAAGACTGTCCTAAAAGGGTATTAGTAACAGATCCTTGCATTGCTGTGATCAGGACTGAGCAGGAGTTAACCTTGGTCTGTGTTGCTGTCAAGGCAATGAATTCCTCAGCACTTTCCCAGTTTATAATTCCTCCTCCTCTTCCTCCTCCTCCTCCTCCTCACAAGATCCCAGAGAGGGCAGAATTCTCCTGGACAAGTGAAGGAAGGCTGCAGGGAGGCTGTTCTTCCAAAGTTTCTCCCATCCCAGCTGTTTTGTCACATTCCCCAGTGGAACAAAAGGCACTTAGAGAAACTTCCTTGTTTCTGTTTTCCTCCTTTACTCCTGAGCCCTCAGCAGTGTCCTAGTCTCACCTGGCAGCAGAATACAAAAACCTGCCTCTAAGCACTTCTCCTACCAACTGTGTTGTCTGCTAATAAATTCATTTTTAGTACTCTCAGACTGCAGACTAAAGGATTTTTAAAATCAGCATCTCGTTATGTCTAGTAATTTTTCTTGTCCTGGAAGTTTTGCAATCTTTAATCTCTTTCCTGAGCAGAGGTGATAAAAACATCATTTAAATACAACAGGATATTTTTGGCTCCTAAAGAAAAGTGTGGGGTTTATTGCAATCAAGCTCTCATGACCTGTGATGTGTTTAACCCTTGCTTTCCAAAGGCAGTGCAGCACACTGGGAGCTTTCAGAGTAAAGTACCTTCACCTTTCCATCTCTTCCACAGATTCTCTCCATGGGAATGATGACAGAATACTACCACTACTTTTTCACAACACTGGTAAGGAACACTATAAACATGGGGAGAGGGATGTCCTCTGTTTCAGAAAAGACAGCTAAATTCTCCCCTTTTTCTAGGACATCTTTGTTGCCGTTAGTCAAAGAAACTCCTGGAGAATGGGTGCTAACACTCCTTAGGAATATCAGGACCCACAATTTCTTAAGAAAGCTGTTTGGCCCCATTTCTGGGGCTGGCCAACATTTTAATGCAGTGAAAATTAATTGCAGTGCACTGATTAACAAGAAACCATCAGTACAGATGGACCAGAGTGAAACAAAATTAAGAATGGATGGCTTTGCACTGTGGGCACTGCTGGTTCATCACTATTTGATTGTTTCATTTGCTTATAAAACCACAGAACCACAAACAGATAAAAGCACTCGGGAAATTTTATAATACAAGTTTTCTTTGATGGCACAAACACAGCTCGGGAGGGTCCTGCACGGTTCAGCCACCCCAGCTGCCCTGTAAATGCCATGTGGAGCACATGGGGCCCACATGCACTGCCCTATCCATGCACAGCTGGCAGGGGTGCCTGGGGAGGCACTGCAGGGGAAATTGCGATTCCTGGGCAGCCAAAGCGCAGCGCTCACCGCGTCTCTCGGAATTTTCCTCCCCTCAGCTTAGAAAGCAGCTTGACACTGGCCAGCTAATTCCTCATGTCGGCCTGTCAGAGCTGCAGCACTGCTATAAATTCACATGTGCAGGTTGCTTGCAAAGCAGCTCTGCTGTGGGGAATGGATCTTTTCTCTCCCAAAAGCAGCTGTGGGGTATGTCACCTGCCTCACTCACACAGCTTTGGCTCAGTCAGGTTTCACACGGGAGCCAGGGCAGGCACAGGGGAAAGCCCCACAATTTCCTCAGAAATGGTTCTGTTTGTGTTCTTGCTGGCACTTTAGGACCTGTTTGCCCTGGACCTGGAGCCCTACAGGTACAGCGGGGTGAACATGACGGGCTTTCGGCTGCTCAACATCGACAACCCGCACGTGTCGGCCGTGGTGGACAAGTGGTCCATGGAGAGGCTGCAGGCACCACCCAGGCCTGACTCAGGGCTCCGTGATGGCACCATGACTGTGAGTGAGCTGGAGGGCACAGGGAGGGAGCAGCCACGCTGCCAGGGGTGGCATGGTGACAGTCAGTGAGCACCAATGCTGCCAGGGGTGGCACAGGGACAGGGAGGGAGCAGCCACGCTGCCAGGGGTGGCATGGTGACAGTCAGTGAGCACCAATGCTGCCAGGGGTGGCACAGGGACGATGTCTCAGCACGGTGCCATCGTTCATCTCAGCCCTGTGAAAACGGAAACGCTGCCCCACTTCTCCCATCGCCTTCTGCACTGTGCAGCAGGAAACGCAGCAGAAAATGGGACTTCCCGAGCAGGTGCAGGATTTGTGACCTGCAGGGGCACATCCCACACGTGTGGGAAGGGAGTAGCATTTTTAAATGGGTGAAGCGCCCTTTCTCTTCATTTCCATCTCTACAGAAGCTCTGGCTTTTGAGAGGTAATTTAAAGATAGATGAGAGGTATCATCAAGGCAGGGAATCAGGATTCCTCCCGGCACTCCCCCAAGGAGGAAAGGAAAGAATAGGAACAATTACAGAGACAGCATGACTCCATTCAGTTTGGCAGGGTGAAGGGTTGCCAGCTCTTTGCAGTATGAAATAATGTGTCTCATGGACTGAGTGCAGCTCAAAGTGATAAGATATAGACTTTATTGCAGATGATTGCAGGGAAAATTTGGAAATGTCTTAACATCCTGAGGAGAAATGCATTAAGTGTGGTATCCCTGGCATTGCTCACACTGGTGCTGCTTTGGGCTGTGTCACCATGCTCAAAGCAGGGAGGAAGTTGTCCCTGGGAATTCCTGATGGGAATCCACACAGAAATCCCCCAAATACAACACTGGGAAAAGCAAAGTTCTCAGCGCTCTTCTGCTCCCCTTGCTGTCCCTGACTCTTGTGCTCTCCTTTGCATCTTCATAATCTCAGTGTCCTTGATGCCCTGGCAGAGCACCGAGGGCAGCCTCTCCCTCCTTGCCGGGATCATTTCAGTATTCCCAGCAGGTTCCATTATTGCCCAGTTTGATGGAGAGCTGCACCACTGCTGCATTTCATTTGGCAATAAGGCTGTGACAGGCGGCAGAGTGCACGGAGATCAGGACTGTACATCCTGTTATTAACTCAGGATTTATCCCTCCTAGTTCATGCTCTGCTGTTTGCCCTGAAAGCAGCTTGTGGGAAGCCAGCAGCGCACAAGCAAGACAGCTCTGAGTTCACATCCTGCTGGATGCCCAAACTGCACCCAGAGGCACAGCTGGTCTAATGAGGTCTCTGGCTTTCTTTGCAGTGGCTTAAGCAGCACACAAAAATGGGAAAAACAAGTTCCTGGACTGGCTCTGAGTCTCTTTCTCCTGACATAAAAGCACACAAGTCAGGGTGAGGTACTTGACTTTAGAAAATGAGGTGACCTGTTGCACCCCACAGCCCTAAACAGAGCCACGGTGAGGGGAGAAGTGACAAGCCAGGGGAGGCGGCACAGCTCCCCACTGCCACACGAAGCAGGGACCAGTGACAAGTGGCACAAGGACAGGGCTGAGCAGCCAGGCCTGGCAGTGCTGCAGACACCGTGTGCTCAGGGCAAAGCGTCAGCACTGCCAGACAGAGCAGAGTGAGCACAGAGGAGCTTTCTCACCAAGCATCTCCTCCCAGGGTCCCTGGGACACAGGCAGAGCCAGTAAAATCCAACCCTGAGTGCCCAGTCCAGTGTAAAACTGAGCTCTGCTGGCACTAATGGGGATATTTCCATCGGTTTTGAGGGATTTGGGGTCAGCCCTTGATACCCTGAGTGTGCTTGGAACAGCTGTCTGCTGTGAGACACTTCACAGTGAGAACAGCTGGCATTGTCTCCTCCTGCTTGACTCATCACTCACAATGTTTTCTGTTCTCACAATTTGCTCCCATTGTGGAGCATTATTTTGGGCAGATTCTGACAAGCACATCAAGACCAATTCCTCTTCTGCTCTATCTTAAGATTAGTCCTTAAATTCAGATACATTTGAGCAAAACCCTCCAATACTGGGACCACTGATGCTGTTGTAATTTAGTCAAGTAAATGGCACAAACAAAGAAGCAAATATGTTAATTTCCCAGAGGAATTGAATGGAAAAGAAACAGAAAACTGATCAGCTCTGCAGTTCCTATAAAGGAGTCTGGTTTCTCATCTGCACAATTGCTGCCTTCTTTCCTTCAGGCCCCGGTTTAATTATTCATTAGGTTTACCTGGAAGGTAATTTGTGCAGCATCATTAGGGAGACACAGCCATTCCCACCTCGCTATGGGAGCACTGAAGCCCAGTGCAGGTGAGGGTGAGACTTTTCTGAGGTGACAAAGTGGGACAGAGTGTGTGATGTCACTTTGGGGCCGTGCCTTTAAACCCACAAACACGCTCTCAAAAGAAACACAGATGCACAAAGAGCACCCACTAATTTTGGTCTCTGAATATATCGGGGTAGAATTCAAGGATCCAAGGCTGTAGTGGGAAGTTAGATGTGTGAGTCCAAGTTAATCCCCCCAAAACCACACCTCCAAAGGATATTTCCACTCTCTCTAGAACACCACTGCACACATTTGTGCCAAAAGCCAGGGTCCTGGAGGGCAGCGGGCCCTTGGAGGGGGATCTGCCCCAGGTGATCAGTGGGATTGGCTTCCCTGGAAAGCAGGGCCAGCCTGTCCTGTTGGGAAGGAAGCAATCCCACAAGTGCCATGAGGAGAGTGGCTCATACACGTGGGACTTCTTAGAACCCCTCTCCAGCCTGCCTGGGACCCCTGACCTCCATCTCTCTGTAGCTCCCCGGCCTGGTTTCTGTCCCAGTGCTGAAAACACTCCAAAATAAGGCAGAGAACTGGATTAGGCTGCTCCTGGGGGCACTGGGGGCAGGCAGTAACTCACTCAGCGCTGTGTTTGTGCAGACGGAGGCAGCGCTGATGTACGACGCCGTGTACATGGTGGCCGTGGCCTCGCAGCGAGCGGCCCAGATCACCGTCAGCTCCCTGCAGTGCCACCGCCACAAGCCCTGGCGCCTCGGGCCCCGCCTCACTAACCTCACTTCCTTCCTTCCTTCCTTCCTTCCTTCCTTCCTTCCTTCCATGCTGTAAGACCTCACAGGTTTTTTATTCAGTTAATGTTTGTTGTGGATGCTGTTGATGATTTCTAAAAGTGTGAGGTAAGCACAACAGTTGTTCTGGAAATGGAAAGAAAAGTGAGCCTGTAGCTCTGTCCTTGCCTCGCTGTGCAATTCCAATTGTAGTGCAGATTGTTTGATCAGGGATCAATATCCAGAAAACATGGCAGCCAGTATTTCTAAAGAAGGAAATTGCTTCCTGAAGCAATGCTCTATCTTACAAGATAACTGAGCTTGATCCACAGATGTCCTAAAAATACTCATTTTAGTTGAAATGGCTTCACTCTTTTAAAAGTCCTGGTTTTGTTTTGTTTTTCAAATAGAAATCTTTCCTTTAGGGAAGTGTGGAAATGAAAATTGGAAATTAGGTGGAGCATCCCACATATGTTTTACCTTTTCCCCATCTCAGTCCCTGCGTTTGAAGAATAATTATAACGAAATTGAAAGGTAACAAAAGACTTTGTATCAGGGAATGCCCCTGCAGTGATGCCGTCCTTATTTTGGGGGATGCTGAGTATAAAACTAAGGGTTCCTGAAGCCTAAACTGGAATACTTTGCCCAAGAGTAGCAGGTGTACCCCAGCAGATCAATTCATAGCCTGAACAGTGACACAGCTCTCATTTATCATGGACAAGCAGCTTCTCTTGCATGGAGTGAGATATGGGAGATAATTACTGATGGCCTTGCAAATAGAGTCTCTCGTGGTCAGTAAAACACTGATTTAAATGCTCTGAGAGTCTTATCTTCCTGGCTGATGTAGCCAAAAAAGGTGGCTGTTAAAAGCAGAGCATAAGGTTTAACAAGACCATATTGAGTTTCCTGTGAAGCCTAAAACATGAGTTGGAAACAAATAGCAAATACATTTGGACCCCAGATCATGTTAGGGTCTGGTTTGTTCAACAGGGATAGAGGAACTTTATAAGCAGGAATCAGTGAATAGCTATGGAGAAAACAAAGTCAAGGAGGCAGAGCGATAGCTGGGCCCACATAGGCAGAATTTAATTGTCCTGGTTTTTGATGTGGTACTGACATTCTGTGAAGGCATTTTACAGACTGATCTAAAGACAAATATTCAGTACTCCAGTCTAAATAGACCAGTTTCAGACAGAGAATTTGCCTGCAGTGATTCCTGCAGATGCTGGAGTTAACAAGTGCTTCAGTGGCTCCCTGGTGAGTTTTTGCATTTTATTTTGGTGGTGAAAAGAACTGAGGTCACCTCATTTGCTTTGTGGGCCAGCTCTATGAAATGTCTGAGATCAAGGCTCTGCAGCAGCCCATTAAGGAGTTTTTAATGAGAAGTAAATCCTTGTCAGAAGCTGTGTGTCTCAGTGACCCAGTGCCATTCACAGCTGAGGGATGTTCCAATCTTGGAGCCTTCTGGAGGCATTTGCAGGGAGTGCCCCTTACCCTGCTCAGAGAGGAAAGGAGGTTGTTGTCTGTCTGCAGAGGGGGAGCAGGAACAGAAAGGATGATCCCACCTTTTCTGAAGGAAAAATGGGAGTAAACATGAAGTATGTTTATAACTGAATGATCCAGTTCTGCTCATGTCCCCTCTAAAGCACAAGATAAGGCCTCAAATTATGATTGTTTTTCAATTATCATCAAAACCAGTGTGAGCTCCCCTTGTTCAAATCCAGCCACAATGAAAACAACAACTGCAGAGAGAAGGATAGAGATGCAGGTAGGATTCTGAGTGACTGGTAAGTGCCCTCAGGCAGAATCCCAGAGAAAGATCTCAGAGATTGAAAGAGATCTGAAGAGATTTCAGCTCCTGCTGTGTTTCTGAGGAGATCCATGCCAAGCACTGAGACCAGGAGGCAGAGCCATCCATCTGCATTCAGTACTGGAAGGAGAAGGGACTGGAGGTTTCTCATTACAGTAAAAGTAGAAACGTAAATTATGACAGAAGGGAAAGCAATCCATCTGCAGAGGTATCCATGAGTTTGTCGTGTTTCTGACTGGCAGCAGCTCCAAACGCAGGGGCACAAAGAACCTCATAAGAGAACTGAACGTTTCTGTTGTTTAATGGTCTTTGATTACTCCCAGAGTCAGCCTGTCAGAGTGCTTTCCTGGGAGTGTTTTCCTGCAGAGTGGAACAGATAAGAAGGAGAGAGCAGTACAAGAGCCTGATGCCAGAAGAGCCAGGAAATCTCCCTGCTCGCTGAGACAGGGGCTGTGGGGCAGCACTGAAATCTTTGGCAATGACTGGGAAAAGATGACAACATTTTGCTCCAAACCATGAAGTAAAATCTCCTCTGCTGCATCTTTTTTATTGCATTTTGGCACTGAGCCAGTGACAGGGTCTGGGGGTGCTGGCTGGATTTCTTCTCTGGGCTCTGCTGCTACAACACTCAGTTACATCAAATTGAAACAGCTGTTTACTTTGGTAGGGCCTCTCTCACCAGATAATTTAATAGTAGTAACCCTTGATTCACTCTCACTAAAACAATCTTTTTTCTTTGTTCCACTTCTCATAAACTTTACTTCTAGTCCATGAAGTGCATTTCTGCTATGAGTCTATTAGTGGCTGCTGCTTTGACCTGAAAACTCTTAATTAGGAGAGCAAACAAAACAACTGCCTGACCTGCATCCCAGGGTGCTTTATTAGGAAATAAAGCTCAGCTTCCCGCCAAGACAATGAGGCTGAGGGCAATGTCAATAGGCATTCTTACTCTGAAATCAAATTTCAAGTGGAAAAACACTTATTTATGGAATTATCTACGCCCAGATTGCAAAGTAATTGCAGGATTGCATGCTGGGAATAAATACATATTGAATTGATGAAAATTGATAAAAAATTATCTGCCAAGGTACTGGCGCTGTGATATCCAAAATCAAAACAAGCTGTTTGACAAAAAGATTGCATATCTTTTCTTCCATTCTGTTTTCAGCTCATTAAATATTTCCTGGGCAGTAGATTTTTTTATAAAAAGCAAGCTAGAACCATTATAAAGTGGCTTATCTGAATATGTGGAGGATGTTTTGATATTTGCTACACAGACCATTTTTTCAGGACATATTTAATATATCCAGGCTTGCTCAAACACAATGCACAATTTTCCATGCTCACAGTCCACTATAATCCCATCCCTCCAGCCGTGGAAAATGCCCCTTTCTGCCTCTCACTGCATTTCCACTCCAGTGCTGCTCAGGGAAAGGCCAGGACTTTTCCTGGACCTCTTCCAAGTAAAGAGGCTGTGGAGCATCATAATTCTCAGTTTATCTCCACAGATAAAGCCCTGTGCTGAAATTCTCTTTATTCCATCAGTTATGCCAGATTTGGAGCAGGATAATGGCCAGGCCATACCCTAACTCACTGAATTCCATAATCCTGGGGGCTCTCTGGTAATAAGAGGATTAATTGTGAGGGCTGACAAGTTGATGTGTGGCTCATCACACACGATTTCCACTCCAAGGAGAAGCAATATCACTGTCACTCCAATCTGGCAGCTCTCTCTGCAATTCCAATAAAGCAGGGGCTTTCTCTTCCCAAAGGAAAGAAAACCAAAGGAAAATTAAACTGGCCTTGGTCAGTAGCATTTTGGTTATTATTTATTGATTTATTATTTATTATTATAGTGGTATTGTTATTTATGGACTTGGGAGGTTTTGTTACATAAGAGAGACCTGAGGTGTTCTGAGCATTGTAGGTTTAGGTGTTCCTAGGTTTTTGAATTTTTCATTCAGGTACCATCAAAGCCCTCATCAGAAATTTGGGAATATTGGTTCTTTCACCCCTGTGGTTAATTAGCAATGTGCATTAAATCAATAACTGATGTTTGTTTTGACTATGATCTTCTGATGATAAATAAACAGAATATAACCCCAAGAATTAAATATATATACCATGGGTCAAAATAACCCCAGGACAAAACAGAGCAGGCAGGAGAATATTCTTATCTCCAACTAGACTTCACTCCAGCTTCTGAGTGTACTCCTCCCACAAGGAACAGTCCAGTGACTGATTGCTGACCAAACTCCCATTAAAGCCAGGGAAAAACCCAGATTGCTTGCCTTTAGGGAAAAGTTTCCAAATTTTCAAGTTACACTTAAACAGCAAGAGAAGGGAAAAAGAGAGAGAGAGAATAAAAAATACAGGTCTGTACTACAAAATAAATAATTGACTCTGGTCTGATTGGGGAATTTCTCGAGTCAGTTTGGACACTGCTCCCAGAGATGCACAGAGTGGGATTGTTTGGTGTCTGTGCAGGGCAGGGCTGGGCTGGGTGATCCTTGGGGGTCCCTTCCCCCTCAGGATATTCCATGAGTCTCTGAAAAGTCTGGAAGCAGCTGAACCGATCAGTTCTGGGATTGAACTGTTGATTGGCTCTGGCTGGAATGGCGGCTGCTGCATTGATCCAAGATGGTGAAGTGGAAATTGATACAGACCCTGTGATGGGTGGGAATTGATAAAACTCCCCTGGAGTGTTTGACCTTGGAGGCTGAGTCAGCTCTGTTCTCCTGATGTTGTCATTTCCCATCAAGCTATTGATAGGGATTGTAACTGGAATATTTAACCCCAGAGCTCAGCTTGTGCTTTCCCCACAATGCTCATCTTTTCCAGCAGTGAAAGCAGGGAGTTCCACAGCTCTCACTAGGCTGCTTTGTGTATTTTGGCCGTGGCAGGTGCCTGCCAGGCTCTGAAGGGGGCTGAAGCTGTGTCTGTAACCTGTCTGTCCACTCCCTTCCTGAGGCTTGGTAAGAAAGGGTCTGAGCAGCTGCTGACAGTGATGCTCTTTGATCAGTTACCTGATCAGGCTCCAATTCAGCTTTTATTATGTCCTGTAACACTCAATGTGTCACCAGAAGCATAAAAATGGCTATAAATCCTGTGTGTGAAAGCATGAAATGCCATCCCTGTGATACACACAGATGCAGCTCCTGGCTTTTCAGGAAGTTCTGCTTCATTTCAGTTGGTTAATTAGCAAGAACTCTGCATATGATGCTTTCTCTGTTTTGGTTTAGAAGCAATAAAATAAAATTCAGAAATTAAATTCAGAATTCAGATGGTATCTGAAGCGTGTTCCTCACCATTAGGATTTAAAAATCCCATCATCATTTAACGTTTCTGAGAAACACTCCCTGAAACTCCTGAGAAACTGATCTCTAAAGAGCAGATTTTATAAAATGTTCCAACTTCATGAAAAAGAGATGGGGGCACATCAGAGGAATAAAAAGACAGGCTGGAAAAAGGGATGTTAGAGATTGAAATTCATCCATACGTGTCCATATTCATCCCTATGCTATCTTGATTATGTCATTATAATAAATAAGTAATAAATAACCCTGCAAATGTTTCACTGTTTACAGCAGAGACTTATGTATACTCCCAGGTCATTAAGATGGAAAATCTCACTGCAAATTTGTTGCACCAATGCTTTTCCATTCTTATGTTACTTAAGTGTGTATCAAAGTGCATTTTTTTTCCACAAATTCCACATGCACCAGATTTGCCTGAGGCATGTGGTGAGAACTCCCCAGCATGCAAGATTAAATCCTGCAGATTCAGGGCTGGAATTCAGATGAAGCAGGGAGGGGGGACACCAGTCTGTAAGTGTGATTTTTAATGCAGCTTTACTTCTGTCCTCTGTCTCCAATAAATTAAATGAGGCAAGGAACGATGTGTGGTGGAAAAGCTTGTAATTTAAAATTATATGGCTGACACACACGAAGGAACAATGCCATCATTTATCGTCAGCTCTCCTTGTATCTCTGACAAATTTAATCTAATGGGGGGCCTCCCAAAAATAGATTATCAAGATTGTCTGCACTTTTAAACCCATCACTTTGTTTTATGGATAAGCATCAGCTCTGGGGACAAAATGGAGTGGGAGGGAGGGAGGGAGATCTCATTTCAAGGCAAACAGGCTTGGTGGGAGGCTCACAAGATACAGGAGACTGAAACTGTAGTGAATTCCTGTGCAGTGCACAACTGCCCTGGCTTTGGGCACGTGCAATTCTCCCTTTCTCTTTGGTCAGTCTGCATTTTTTTATCAGTACCACACACATGTAAATCAATCTAGGTAAACTCTCACAGACTTGTGCCTGGCTGCAAAATGCAAAGCATATCAGAAAGAAACTAAACCACAAAAAAGGGGGTTTTGTCAGAGTAGCAAAGCCACATATGCTTAAAAGCCCCCAAATTTGGAAGTGATTCGACGCTGTGATGTATTTAAACTACAGTCATTATTAACAGCTCTTGTTCTGGGTTCAGAGTGGCTCCTGCTGGGTGCCACAGGCAGGGTGTGTTTGTGTCCCCAGGCACGGTGGGAGGGCCTGACCGGGCGCATCACCTTCAACAAAACCGACGGGCTCAGGAAGGACTTTGACCTGGACATCATCAGCCTCAAGGAGGAAGGCACGGAAAAGGTAAAGAAACATGGCCAACAGTTCATTTGACAAGGGCATGGTTCCTCAGCTTGAACCTCCTGTGGCTGGGGTAAAAAACCCCACCGTTCTCAAGTGATTTGAGTCAGAGTTAAAGCAGAGCTGCTAAGATTGGGTTTTTATTGTGCAGTGCATTTCGAGGTATGGGAGAGGAATGTGGGGCAGGCAATATTGTCTAATGGAAAGAATCATCTTTAGTGCACCTCGTTGTCAATTCTTGCCACTGCAACTGTGGATGGTAAATTCATACCTAGAGATAGATAAATTTATATAGCCGTGCACAGATAAATGTGACGTGAGGGAGAGAGGAAAGAAGGTGCTTGAGTAATGACCTCAACACAGTGGAGATGCTGGGAATTCTCCAGGATTTT
>NW_005054627.1:111040-112635 GCF_000277835.1 Geospiza fortis
GATATGGCCTGCCGTGGGGTGGTAGCTGCGGGTGTCCCCAAGCCCAGCACAGGTGACAGCAGCTCCCGAGGCTGCTGGCCCTTGCTCTGTGTGCTGGCTCAGCTCTGGGTGGTAATTGCTGATGGGTTAATGGAGAATTTAACTGTAATTGCTCCCACACAGCTCTCCAGACAGCTTCTCTTTTCATTTTTAATGAAGCACTCTGTCTGTTTTTCCCTGTACCAAGGCTGCTGGCGAGGGTTCTAATCATTTGTATAAAGTGTGGAAGAAGGTTTGTACACACACAGGTGATGCCAAAACCCTCTGGGCTGGGTCTTCTCACTCAGCCTTTGGGTTTTAATGGTGACTCTCCTATTGCAGTTTAGAGACAACAGTCTCTCTGAAAGCAGGAATTCTCCTGGTAGGATAAGTTTTTCTCCACTTGAGACACTGTAATTGCAAAGACTAAAAAGATCTTGGCAGGATTCAGCTTTTTCACCAAAATCAAGGGGGGTTAATTATTATTTTACTTCTTGGGAGCTGTGCTTTTCCCATCTTTGAGTAAAGACCCCTGCTACAGCAAAACCAGTCCTTTTCTCCTGTGCCATCCTTCCTGATTCACCTAAAATTTACGGGGTAAAATTACAGTATTTTGGATGTGTATTGGCATCAGCTCCAAAGTCTGGCTTAATGTGCAGGGCTGGGGGCGTTTTTCCCCACACAAACCTCTCAGTGCTGGCAGTGTTCAAGCATTATTGCCTCAAAATTTGGATGAGTGTGTTATTAGCTCCTTACAGAAAAGAATAGAGATGATTAAGTGGGTGCTGTCATTCACTAACATATGGAAATTGGGACTAAGCTTGTTTAGAAAAGATGTAAATTACCCCAGGAATCTCATCCCTCTTTGAACATAAGGTGCTTAAAACACAAAAGTGGGATTTGGAGACCAGATCCACTCACTGCTCCCCACAGGACTTACAACCCCTGGTTGCTGTTCTATGAGGAGAAGACAAAAACTGCATCCACTAAGTCTGAAGTGTTCTGCAGTCATGAGACAGAAACTTTTTGTAGTGGTTAGAATTGTATTTTGCTCATGGTTCACACAGATCTCATCATTCCACACCCCTCCTTCTTGCACAGTGCAGAAAGGTTTTGTGTTTGTGCTGTTTCTGTGAGAATAGACCAGTGTAAAACACCCTTCCTGTGTTCCCATGGAGCACATGCATCCTTAATAACCCAGTTTAATCTCCAGCAGATCAGGCTGAGGCACAAAGGCCCTCTCCCCTCCTTGCTGGGGAGTAGATCATCCCCTGACACACAGAAGCAATCTCCCCTTGGGCTGCAGGCATTTCGTGTTCTGCTGAACTGATTTAAACCAAATTACAGCTGGTTCAGAGCAGGGGCTCAGTGGGGAGGGCACATGGCACCTGTCACACTTGTCACTAAACTGCAAAACATCCCCTGACCTCCCAGTGATGTCCTACCTCGGTCTGACCCTTCCTTGTCCCTCGAGCCCCTCCAGGCAGGGCTGTGCTGCGGTGCTGCCCCTTTGCCCAGTGCTCTCCTGGCGTTCTCTGCGTGCTCTGTGACTCTGCTGCTCCCTGCTCTCATTCCTG
>NW_005054627.1:112670-151785 GCF_000277835.1 Geospiza fortis
GCAGCAGTGAGCAGAAGGGCTCACCCACCCTGGTGCAAATCCAAGGACACTGGATATTTACTGTATTCCTGGCTCAGGCTTCCATAATAGCCAACATTTTATCTCCTTTGTGAATCTGTGCACTTTCCAGATCAGCTTCCCAACCTGATCTACTTTTGGAAACAAAGGGAATGACTGACAAACATTGGCTTGGCATAAACTTTTATTTTTAACGGCATGGGTGTCCCCATTAAGAATTTGGAAAAAAAGTTTGTGAGGGGCAAAAGCAGTGGCACCTGGGGACACAAACCCCAGGTTTGCTTGAAATGGTTATGCTCTCCACAATGCCCAGCATAAATCAAACTGCCTGAGCCAGCTCCTCCCCTGGAGCTCCTCACATCAGCCCTCAGCCAGGCTGGGCATGAAAATCCAAAGGCAAAAACACTGGAGATGCTTCCAGCCTGCATTTAAGTTGGGTAAATATTGATGTGAAGAAATAACATGGTTATAATTTCTGCCCCCACGGCGTAGATCCAAATCCACTGAAATGACAAATATCTTCCCTGGGGGCTTTCAATTGGACAGTAAATACTAGGAGTTTTCACTGTCTCCAGGGCTGGAAAGGAATTTGCCTTTGGCCACTGATGTTTGCTGAGCAAATACTGCTCGGGGTATGAAATGTACTACCTTGATAGCTCTGGCACATCCAGAAGTCCAGCAATGACAGAATAATCTTTGCTAAACCTGCTGAAGGCACAGGGCAAGCAAAAGGCCAGTGCATCCATCAGTCAGTTCCAAGGTATCTACTCAGGCTTTTAACCTGTTCTATCAGAACAGAGTGGTCTTGCCATATGTCTCAACTCCACCATCAACAAAAATTTTATTACCTCATGAAAATAGACATTTGACTTTTTTTTTTTTTATCAGGGAACAAAGCCAGCATATTCCACTTTAGTAGCCAGCTGGCCACCCCAGCACTGCTCTGCCAAGCCTCACACTCTCAGTGCTCCTGGGTTAGCATTATGCATTTTGCAGTCATTGCCTGGGGTTTCTGAATCAGCCCGTGGTGCTGCTGCCTTTCTCCGAGCTGCTGCCCGGAGGGCAGTGCTCTGGGGGTTTGGGGGATTAGGGCAGCCTCTGACCCACTCTCCTGTGTGCAGATTGGGGTCTGGAACTCCTACAGTGGCCTTAACATGACGGACAGCAACAAGGACCGCTCCACCAACATCACGGACTCCTTGGCCAACCGCACGCTCATCGTCACCACCATCCTGGTAAGGCTGCTGAGCTCCATTCAGGCTCAGGATCCACACACACACATGAGATTCACTCCAAAACACAACACTGCCACTGGAAGGCTCCCAGAGCCTCTGCCTCCAAAATTGTTTCCCCTTCTCCAGCGTTTCAGACGAACCCTGCGCGCTTTTCCTCCCAGAAGAAGGAACACTCACAAACACTCAGCTTCGCAGTCACTGCTCATACAGCCTTTGTTCTACTGGAAAGGAGACCAAGGGGGCTGAAGGGAAATGGTAAACAGCAGACAGACAGATTGAGTCATTGTGCTTACATTGTGTGAGGAATGGAAAAGGTTTAACTGGATATTCAGGAGCTGCTCTGCATTGTGCTCTATACATGCCCAGTAATGCCATTTTTTTTTCAATTGCTCTGCCGAGTTCCTCAGGAGGAGGAAAAGAGGTCAAAGGCTCCTTCTACACTATGTGCCTACTACTACACAGGTGTTTTGCCACATTAAACTACTTGCCCAGATCTTCTTCTATCCAAAATCCTGTGAAAGGGAAAGCAAAAATGTACTTTGCAACCTGCCTTTGCTGTTCTCCATTCCCTCTTTGCTCCATTTGAAGATTTTTCTCTGTAAAGGCTTATTTTTCACAGAATACAAAATGCTAGTTTCCCCTGATGGGTTTTCTTCTGTTATTTGGGATCCTCTCTCCTTCAGTATCCCTTCCTGTCCCTTGGAGTGGGACAATGTAGGATCCAGACCCTGGGTCTGAGTTTGGAGCTGCTGGGCACAACTGGAATTAAAGCTCCTGGGAGCCCCAAATGGTCCATTCCACTGAAAATTAGGGCCCCTATGCTCATCACTAATTCATTCAGTGAGTTTGTTAACGCACCTAGAAGAGCTTTTAACGCACACAGTAAATTGCTGGTTTCCATGTACTTGCAATCCCTGTGGAAAATATTAGCATCGTGTAGAGAAAGTGATCTAATCCGAGCCAAGGCTCACATCTCTCACTGCCTGTCTGCTGTGTTTTCCTGCAGGAGGATCCCTATGTGATGTACAAGAAGTCTGACAAGCCCTTGTATGGCAATGACAGGTTCGAGGGGTACTGCCTGGACCTGCTGAAGGAGCTGTCAAACATTTTAGGCTTCATCTATGAGGTCAAACTCGTTTCTGACGGCAAATACGGAGCCCAGAATGACAAGGGAGAGTGGAATGGAATGGTCAAGGAGCTCATAGACCATGTAAGACTGAACCCTTCTTCTCTCTCTGTTCTCCTTTTGCCTGGGGTATTCTGTATCTGAAATCTTTGCTGTGGTTTTCACCTTCTGGAGCCACTGCTGTGTCTGTTTTGCCACCCATCAGAGTAGGAACGTCTGAATGAGCAGTTTGCAGATGTTGGGGGGAAATGTCCAGCAGTGGCCATGTCCCAAATGTCCACCTGCCTTGTAAGAAGAGAAAATGAAATGTCACACCCCCTCCCAAAATACCCTAGGAATGTTAGATTTTGTTGAATTTGAACCAAAGGTGGTTTGTTTTTTAATGCTCAGGAAAGAAGCTGAGGGCATTGCAGTGGGTTTGCTGAACATGAAGGAGATGAGTGTTTTCCCTTCTGTGCTTCCAGAAAGCTGACCTGGCTGTTGCTCCTCTCACCATTACCTATGTCAGAGAGAAAGTGATTGATTTCTCCAAGCCCTTCATGACACTGGGAATCAGCATCTTGTACCGGAAGCCCAACGGGACCAACCCCGGCGTTTTCTCCTTTTTAAACCCTCTCTCTCCAGATATTTGGATGTATGTTCTCCTGGCCTGCCTTGGAGTCAGCTGTGTCCTCTTTGTCATTGCCAGGTAAGGCCAGGGCAGAGTTCTGGATGCACCCACAGCTTCTCCCCTCACAGGTGTTGGATGGGCTCTGGAGTACCATCCTCAGGAGGTTATCCAGTCCTAAAAGCTTTCTGCAAAGCCTTGGTCTTTTCTCATCAACACTGCTTTTCTGTATTGCACTGAGGTTTTGCTTTCTTTAAGGGCTGCTCCAAGTGAAATATCCCACAGGAGGCATCAGGAGGCACCACCCCAGCAGACATGTGCTGAAAAGCAGTTTGTTACTTGCATGTAGGCATTTCTCTTTTCCACTCACGGTGCACACAGGTCACAGGTAAAAGACCCAAAAGGTGAACCTAGTTTTGCTGGAGGCCCAACCTCAGAGGTCTCTTGCACCCAGACTGGTTCAGTGCATTAGAGGAGCAGAGGCCACGGGTTAACCTCCCAGGGGTGGCCTGAGGTGAAAGAGGAGTTGATCCCTCCCCAGCAGCTGTGGGGCTGTGTGCAGTCACTCACCGCTTCCCACGGGCTCCTGCAGTGCCTCACTGCACCATAAATAATCACTCCACTGTACACAACCCATGATCTCAGTCATGACTAATCTTAAATCTGCTGCTCTCTGGCAGACTGACTTTTCTGTACTTGTGTGCCAAGACTGAAAACATCCCTCAGCCCTCTGCACCTCAGAACAGTGGAAGGGAACACAAATGCTTTCCTTCAGCTGAGGCCTGAAAGCACTGCCTAGTTAGATTCAGCTGTATGGACTGAAGAAGTGCAATTGTGTTCATGTTAATTTAGATTTATACACTTTAAGCTAAGGTGCTCTTGAAACCCACATCGAGACCTGTCCGTGTCTCCAAATACACCAAGATTTCTGTAAGATTTGCAAAGTGTTTCAGCAAATATTGGTTGCTTTTAATAACTCCAGAAACCATCCACTTCTTAGCACTGTCACAGTAAATTACATGGCTACCCACATTTTGACATCAGTTCCTGGAAAACAAATACTTGGGAATAATTTGCACAGACTGGTATAATCCTCCTGTCATTTCTTTCAACTTTTCAGCAGCTGAATAATTTCTCATTTGTCTCTGAGCCTTGCATAGCCCTGTCATTGTTACATTAATTTTTAAACTCAAACACTGAAGTTTTTATCGCTGTGAAGGGTTGCAGTCTGGCAAAGCTCTGTTCCAAGTACACTGCCAGTGGATGAATAAGGTGTTTTCTGCCAAAATTTCCCTTTCTGCTAATGCCATCTCAGCTGTGCTGTTACGTCAGTGAAGGTAGAGCCAAGTAGCTGAGTCAATAATGTCACACAGACCCTGTGGAAAAAGGTGCTTGGGTGACCTTGAGCATCTCAACTTTATCAGAAACCTCAGCACAGCTGCTGAGGAGGGAGAAAAGCAGGGGGGAAAAAGGCAGGGAAGCAGAAGGTCTGAGCAGTGAATTCTTCTGAACTGTAAACCAGAACTCGGCGCAGCAACAGAAACACAAGAAGAAAATCAGCTTTTGTTTTGAGGTGTAAAAAAGGCATACACCCTACTAACACATTGAAATATGTACCCAGGGCTAGAAAAACCTTCCCAGTCTGGAAACAAGGCCTTGCTGCCAGAATTTCATGGCCCTTTTGCTCTTTCTGTGATGGAGACATTTCTTTCCAGCTTGCTGAATGTGGTGGTTTTCTGAAACCCTGCAAAATTCCAGCCTTGGGCTTCCCAGGCAGGTCAGGCAGAGGGATTTATTCTTCTTCCTGCCCTGTGTGAATGCTGTGGGGGAAACTCTTCACTCCTAGGGCTGTTGGAAACCTACTGCTCCTAACTGGGGGTCTCTTGTGAAGGATGTGTTTCCCTATGTGTGCATGAGCCGAGTCTGGTCACTCCACAACACCTGCTTCCATTATTACAGCAGAAATCTGAAACATCTAACTTGGGAATTGCTTTTCTTTTGATGAGTGCGCGCAGAACTGTTGTAACTTGAACCTGGAAACTTTGTCTTTTGTCATGATTCTTTATACTCTCATTCTGGGTATTGTGCAGCTGATGGCATCCTAAGCTACATCCTCTCCCAATTAACGGGTTCATTATTACCAGACTTCATTACTTCAGCCAAGCAAGGCGCTCCGCTCGCAACCGTGCATAAATTCAATGCTTAATTATATTGTTGCAACAGTAATTAGAATGTGTTGGGTGAGGTTGTCAATTAAAGCTGCATCCGCATGTTCCATGAGGAAGCCGCGTGGCACTGGGCAGCCAGAGTGGGCACACTGAGGAGGAGCAGTCCTCGGGGTGCTCCTGCTGGCTGTGTGCTCAGCCCAGAG
Source organism: Geospiza fortis (assembly GCF_000277835.1). NCBI lineage: Eukaryota > Metazoa > Chordata > Aves > Passeriformes > Thraupidae > Geospiza > Geospiza fortis. Next base: position 118,028 of record NW_005054627.1, read on the forward strand.
CTCTTCCAGGGATGCCTGTGCAGCTCCATTCCGGCAGTGCCCATCCCGTGTCCCTGTGCCGTGGGGAGCTGCCTCCCAAGCTGGGGAGAGCAGGGTGCTCTGAATGCCCAGCCTGTGGGGCTGGTCCTGAATGGCACCTGCTCCAGAGGGGGCCTCCATGCTCCTGCTGGGTCCCTGCCAGCTCAGAACAGCCCGTGACTCTGGGAATGCTGGGCAGTGCTGCTGCAGGGACAGCACGTCCAGCACACACCAGCAGTGAGGGGTGCTGCCCTGACAGGGCTGCTGCTCCTTCCTTATTCCCAAAGTGCACCCCAGGAGCAGCCCATGGCTCCCAGCAGTGCCCTGTGAGTGGGGCAGGGAGCCGTGGGGCCGCGGCAGGGAGGACAGGAGCAGCAGCCCCATGCCAGGCCCAGCAGCGTGCCATCCATCGCTCCACAGCTGATCCTCACCTGGCACAGGGCAGTGCCAGTGTCCCAGGACACCCTTCATGCCCAGATCCCCTTTGGCACAGGGCAGTCCTGATGTCCAGGGATGCCCTTCATGCCAAGCTCTCCTTTGGCACGGGTCCGTGCTGATGTCTGGGGACACCCTACATGCCAAGCTCTCCTTTGGCACGGGGCAGTGCCCATGTCCCAGGACACCCTTCATGCCAAGCTCTCCTTTGGCCTGGGTCAGCCCCCGTGCCAGGCTCTCCCGTGCCCGTTGCCTGTGTGGTGCCGTGCCGGGGCGCGCTGCTCAGCAGGTTTGCTGTGTGTCCTCTGCTCGATGTTTACAGACTGTTTCTGTTGACTGCCACAGGTTTACACCATACGAGTGGTATAACCCCCACCCGTGCAACCCAGACTCAGATGTGGTGGAAAACAATTTTACTTTACTAAATAGTTTCTGGTTTGGAGTTGGAGCTCTCATGCAGCAAGGTACACCGGTTACACTTCGTTCTCGCACACGTCCCACAGTCTGCTCAAGGGCTTCTGTGCTGGTAAACTCCACCCTCTGTAAACGCAGCATGTACTGTAAAACCTGATCTCACACACGCAGGGTAGCACAGGGGAGGGAAGCCAAGGGCCACTGCCACTGGGGAACTCTGCAGCCCAGGCCAGGAGGAAGGAGGGCGAGCATCTGAGAGAAAGGGGAGCATGAGAATTGTGCAGCTGGAATGGAATTTAATTGCAAGAGGGATATGAAGTGCCTCGTGCTGAAGTTGAGTTTATTGGTATTAGAGGTTTGACAACAGGAAAATGTTGGGCTCCATCCCAACACAAACAGCCTTAGCTGCCCTAGAAGAACTGTTCCAGCTGCCAAACAGGGAAAGATGCTCTTTCTCCAGAAGGGTTGTTGAGTTTGTAGGCACTTGTCAAACATGTTGTTTAAAACCAACACCAAACCCTGGTTTTCTATGGCTTTTCTGCAGGTATGAGCCCTATCCTGTAAATCATCCAACCCTAGAAGCCTTAACTTAACCTGGTCACAAGCCCCTGTTACTGATGATTTTGGGAACAGCTGACATTTTATTCAGATGCCAAGAATGGGCACTGAAGCTTACTCCATGTGGGAAGTCAAATAGATCTATGAACTAAACACATTTGTTTATGGCATTTATGTTCCAAAGTTTCCAATTAAATCACTTTTCACCAAAACTGGGGTCCACTGAAAAGAGAGAAAATGTTTTCTGACAAACATTTCAAGTTGAATCAAAGCTGAACAAAAAAGACCCCATCCCACGACAACCAAAAAGGCAAAGCCCAGCAGTACCTTGGTATTAAATTCCTAAGCATTTAAGTGAGGAATGTAAAACCATCTCTGCATTCATACAGGTACAGTTTATTCTTTCCTCTTTAACAGACATGAGTAAAAAAAAATTAAAAATAAAGAGGATTTTTTCCTAGATGTGGTAGAGAATAAAGTTTGTATTTACCTAAGAGGCACTTGCTTTTAGTGGTGCATTATTGTATTGAGAGGATACAGAGCTTCCCCACAGAAGTTGCTTTGAAGGAGGTTGGATGAAAGAAGAGCATTTCTGCTTTGTTTTGGAGCTTTTTTGTTTTGTTTTCCCTCCAATTTGTCAGTAAAACGCAGGCTGAGGTTTTACAGTATCAGGCAGGTGTGTGTATCTAACTGTGGTTGCCCTGTGTGTGAAAGTGCCCCAGGATTTTGTGTTTCCTGTCCTGCCTTTTTTGGAGTTTACCATCATCCACAGCAAACTGTGGGATGCAGTGTCTGCTCGTTACCACTACCTTGGGTACATGACAGTCAGCCCCAACCAGACTCTGCTTGTCTTTTAACGAGATTCAAAACAAAACAAAAGAAAGAGAGAAAAAGAAAGAAAGGCAAAAGAAAACATTTGTAAGGCAACACAAATGTTTCCATGTGCAAACTTGTGGTGTGATTGTCTGTGCCTCATGGTCACGTGAAGAGTTTGGACATGATGGGAGCGGTGGTGGAAGTCTGGGTCTAGCGTTGCACTCCTCCTCCTTGGCAGCAGCTGCTCGTTATGCTTGACTGGAAGCCACTTGTGATTAAATTTTAAAATGTGATGATCAGACTTTCTCTTTTCTACAGAGCGTGAGCAAAGTCTGGATCAGGATTGGCTGTCATGTCTGCCATAAAAAGGCACTAGAGAGATTTCAGCAAGTATTGTCTCTGCCCCCGAGTCTTGCTGGCAACATTTTGATTTAGATGCTGCTTCCCCTGTTTTTCCCTGGAAGTCTCAGATGTGTTTGCATCCTCCGAAAGCATCCAAACAGGGCACATTTCATCCAATCCATCCAGGGAAGCTGTCACTGTCAGAAAGGAGAGCTGTGCCTCAGAGCTCAGCTCAGCCAGGAGCGGGGCAGGCAGGAGCAGGGAGTGCCCAGGTGGAGCAGGGCGGGATGCAGCAGATCTGGGCTGATCCCCCAGCCTGGACAGCAGGAGGGGGAATTCTGCCCCTGAGCCCAGGTGAGAGCCCACCTGCAGCCCTGGGGACACAGCAGCAGCACCTGGAGCTGCTGCAGAGAGCCCAGAGGAGGCTCATCAGAGCCCTTTCCAGGGCCTGAGGGGCTCCAGGAGAGCTGGAGAGGAACTTCTCATGAGGGCAAAGGAAAATGGTTTTAAACTGACAAAGGGCAGGGTTAGATGGGATATTGGGAATTAGGAACTGCTCCCTGGGATGACAGGGAGGGACTGGGATAAAATTCCCAGAGCCCCTGTGGCTGCCCCTGGATCCCTGGAATGTCCAAGGCCAGGCTGAACAGGGCTTGGAGCAGCCTGGGACAGTGGGAAGCCATGGCAGGGGTGGCACTGGGTGATCTTCAAGGTCCCTTCCAGCCCAGGCCACTCTATTATTCTAGGATAAACCAATGCTTTTTGCTGGAACCGAGGCACTTGGAAAGGTGAACCCTGGAATAACCATGGGAAAAACGAGATGCTGCCCCACTCAGCTCAGCCAGGAGCAGGGTTTGCTCTCACCTCACCAGAGCAGTCACTCAGGGCAGGATTACCAGGGTGGGAACTGAGTGTGTTCTTTCCCACAAACCATGTTTTGCTGCAGGAAATCACAGGAGGTTTGGCTTCTCACCCCACAAGTGCAGCACACAGGGATTCTCCATCCTCTCCTGAGCAGCGCTGGCACGTTCCATGTGTGTGCACAGCATCAGGGGCCAAGTGCAGCAATTCTGTTTGTATGGCTGCCTAAGCTTAAAAGCAAGAATCCCTTCAGGATGACCTGAATGAGCACAGCTTCTGCAGTTCAACCCCAGTTTAGAAATAGAGAGCTACAAGGAAATATTCCATTGTATTAAAACAAAAAAAAAAAATCCAATCAGTAAAGCAAGAAAGTACAGCAGAAACTCAAACACAAACCGAGGCAGAGCTACAGCTCTGGAAACACCTCCATTTGGCCTGGAAAATTTCAAGTGAGAGTTTTTGCCTTCAGACTGCTCTCGCTGTTTGGCAGTTCTGTCAACACACTCCAACCCTTGGGCTAAGCTTAGCTCTGACCTTTAAGAGACACAGCTCTGTGTTTACAAATACAGCTCCAATCTGTTTGCTGGTTGGTGGGGAAGGTTTTACCCTTTCGGTCTCTGCCCCAAAAGTCACATTCAGAGTTTTTGCAAAGTCTGAAAATGTTCTCTGCAATGTTGAAATTTCTTGCAGAACTCAGTGAATAGCTGAGGAGATATAATATGTCAACATGTTTTTCCAGTAATAGAAAAACGTTTGTCAAAACAAAAGCTTTAGCCCTGAGCACTCTGTTCACAGGCTCTTAAGGATTTTCTTAAGTCCATCCCTCATCAGCAAAATAATGATGCAAAAACCTTACTTTGAAGTTAAATTACTCAGGTGGCTTTGGTGAACCAGATCCTCAAATCCCACATTATGCACAGAGGGAACGGCCCCCCAGTTAAAGAGCAGAAAATTTGCCTCAGAATGCTTAGAAACCTGAGAATCTCTGTGGCCGAAATAGAGGTTATCTGAGTGCCTGGAAACCATTGCAGTGCAGGTAACATGTGCTGCTCTGTGGGGATTTATGGCAAAGGCAGAGAGCTGCTCAAACCTGTTCAGAATAATGTGCTAAATTCACTGTCCAAAGCTTTGCATCGCCCTGAGGATCCCAGGGATGTGCCCACGGACCCTCTGGTTTCTCAAATGTGAAGCACACGTTGCTAGAAGAGGTTTTGTGGGGGCTGAACTGAGGCTCAGTGGAGGTGACTGGAGCTGCATTGATCTCCCTGTTGGTGCTGAGATGTGTCAATAGGATGCACGGGGCAGGCTCCTCCTGTGAGGTATTTCTACCAGGCAGCTGTGAGCAGAAAAGCGTTTGCTAAAGAGCTCTGGTTACAAAATTGATTGCAGTGTACGGGCACAAAGGGGCTCCAGAAGCAAACAGAAGTACCAGAGTAGCTTGCTGGGGATGTACAAGATTAATATCACAAGGCTGGTTAGCTCAGAGAGGTAAGGGGCTTAGACCCAAGGATAATTCCATTTGTCATGTATCATGGCACACATCCCCTTCCCAGTGTGTTACCATTATAAATGTCAGCTGTGCATCTGTGAGATTATTGTTGAAATCATTTTATCATGCTACAGCTCATAAAAGCATTCTGTGCCTACAACCAGGCTGTGGTATCAGGAAAGCCTCATTTTAATGTGATTGTTTTGATGGTGTTGTAACAGGATCAGAGCTGATGCCCAAAGCTCTTTCCACCAGAATAGTTGGAGGAATATGGTGGTTTTTCACCTTAATCATAATCTCATCCTATACTGCCAACCTGGCTGCCTTCCTGACTGTGGAAAGGATGGAATCTCCCATCGACTCGGCAGATGACCTGGCCAAGCAAACCAAGATAGAGTACGGGGCTGTCAGGGACGGATCCACCATGACCTTCTTCAAGGTAAGGCAGCCCGGGGCCGCAGCCGCGGGGCCGGAGCCGCTCCCGGCGCTCCAGCGGGGCCGGGAGGCGGAGCCGCAGCATCCCCGGGGATCGCAGGGACAGGGAAATGCAGCATTCACCCACAACCAGGGCCGCAGCATCCTGAGAGATTGCAGGGACAGGGAAATGCAGCATTCACCCAAAACCAGGGCCACAGCATCCCCAGGATTTGCAGGGGTAGGGAATTGCATCATTCACCCATAACCAGGGCCACAGCATCCTGAGGGATTAGAGAAGATAAATACACCAGGTACCCAGAGCCAGGGCCACAGCATCCTGAGGGATTAGAGAAGATAAATACACCAGGTACCCAGAGCCAGGGCCACAGCATCCTGAGGGATTGGAGGGGTGGGTAAATAAATAATTCACCCACAGCCACAACCACAGCATCCTGAGAGACTGGAGAAGGTAAATACAGCAGGTACTTCAGCCTCAGGGGATCCTTCAGCACCAGGAATGTAAAACCCAGCAGGTTTCCCCCAGGACATGTGGAAAACCAGCCTGGCAGTGGAGTGCAGCGAGGGGTAAACCCATCTGCCTCTGATGGGAGCAAGGGCATGGATATGGGGATATTCTCCTCCAGCTGGGATGCTATTTCCTCCCAGCCACTTCATTAAAAAGCAGCTGGAAAAGTCTGCTTCCCCTTCTGAAAGCCACATTTGCACCGTGGTAATTCCACAGGAAAATGCAAGCTTGTTTGTCCCTTTTTTTAATGCTCCATGGTCATATTACCCAGACTATCAATACAGGAGCCACACACACACCTGAACACATCTGCAAGCGAAGAGTTTTCTGTGGCTAATTGTGTGGTAGACAACTGTGATAATTATGTATTTTTCCTTTTTCTTAATTATTAGTATTAATTACAGACCAAATGGATAATCTCATAAAATGTCGGTGTAAAAGCCAACAAGCTATAAATACAGAATACATGCACAAAGATCCTGTGGCAGTCAGAATTACATAGCAGCTCCCTCAGCAGTGTCAGCCAGGCTCAGGATGAGCCCGGATCAGGCTTTCCCTGTGGTGTCTGAGGATGGTGCTCATGGAGTCACACACAGAGCCTCAGGAGGGGAGGAGACTCTGGGGGAAGCAGTGCGGCAGAACAACATCTGTGACATGAGATCTCTCCCTCTCTCGGGACATCCCAAAACATCAAAAATCAAAAATTCCTGTGCCACCTGCTCCAGGAAACCCTGCCTTGGTAGGGGGTTGGACTGGGTGATCTCCAGAGGTCCCTTCCAACCCCAACCATGCCAGGATTCAGGGATTCTGCGTAGTCTGTCCCTGCTGGTGCTGCCAGGGGTGAACTGCCCCTGTCAAGGCTCTGCCGTGGCTGAACAGAGATGTTTCCTTGCTGAAAGGAAAACACCAACTACAGCATTTTGCTATAGTGAGCTCCTGAAATGATGAGCTGACATTTCCACTGAGATGGAAACCCACCTGGAGAAATTCCAGCAAAGCAAGCTCTGGATTCTCCTCTGGCTCTTTCATGCCCAAAGAAGCTCACTGCCATTGATATTCTGAAGTCAAATTTAGCTTCAGAGACAAAACTTCAAATCCTGTTGCATCCCTGCATTTTTAGAGGAAATAGATCCTGGAGCTGTACATGAGAAGCTCAGAACAAATTTCCTAGAGCTGTTTTTAGTTTTACACTGATTTCTTTTTGCACCATTAATCCTGCAGGCAGAAATATGTAGGCTTTAAAGCATGTGAGCTTCTAAAAGAAAACCTTCAGACAAGGTGGTTAAATATTTATGCACTACATGTGCCAGCTTACTTGTGCCTGAAATACATGTGCACAGAAGCACAGAGGAAGGACAGTACAGAAACTGGGGATGGATTCCCTGGCAGAGGGATGGTGACACAGTGAAAATGCATGAGAAATGCAGTGTACCACACTTCTGTGGGTTTTTTATTATGGAAGCACCTCGAGATGCTCACACGATTAGGATTTCTTTGTCTGCCCAAAACCTGAAATAAAAAATCCAGGAGCAGCTCTCTGTACAAAACCAGCTACTTGTGTCAGCAGAGGAAAGCTCTGACTTTGCCTTCCTCAGACTGTGAAATGGTGCATCTACTCCTTGAGCTAAACAAACACACCCCAGGGAGAGGCTTGGGAACTGAGAGAAGGCAGCAGGAGGGAGTTCAGGCAGCAGAAGGGAATTCGGGCAGCAGGAGGGAGTTCAGGCAGGAGGAGGGAATTCAGGCAGCAGGAGGGAATTCGGGCAGCAGGAGGGAGCTCAGGCAGCAGTTACTCCACTCCCGCTCTCCTCCCAGGGTACAGCACAGTCACAGAACCTCTGCCGCGACATCCCAGCCTCTGCCTGTTTCCCGGGAGCTGTCCAGTCCCCGGGAGTGCTGAAGCGCTGGGGGCAGGGACAGGGAAAGGAGGGATCGCTGCGGCAGCAGCAAGCACACCCTGAGGAGTGAGGCACAGGGCTGGGTGCCCTGGGAAGGGTCATACCCATCTGTGGGAATGGCCAAATGTGGGACAAGTCCAGCTGAAGGCCAGATGTTCCCCGTCCACAAGCAGTCATACATATTTATTTCTCTGGACTGCTGTCCTGCGCTGTTCCCAGCATGACCATAAATCTTCCACTGCTTTCTTGCCCCTCCATCATAGGAGATCTTAGTCCTATGTTGCAGCTTGTGCCAGCTCCTACCTTCTAAAGTGCAGATGTGTTTCCACTGAAATTAATGAAAATTCAAAGGCCAAAATTTGGCACAGGATCCATCCTGAGGAAAAAAATTGGGAGCTGGCAAGTTGAGAAGCCAAGATCTTTCTTACAAACTCTTCTGAAAAAGGAATACATTCTTCCACTACTAAATTCACTGTCAGGCTCAGTCTAGTGCATAAACATAGCATCAATTTCAAAAATATTCCAAACTGGACCATAAAAATGGTAAATACTTGTGGAGAGCCACTTAACCACCTTCAGAGTTTAGTGATATCCTGTGGCTCACCAAACTGAGCTAGAATTCAGGTGACATTCACAGATACTGAATTTATAGGTAAGGCATATTAACATTTAAAGCTCAAAGAACCAGAAAATCAACTTCTCACAGAAATCCCCCTGAAGCTGGTGTTTAAAACTGAACCTGGAATCAGCTGAGATGGCTGTAAACCAGAGACAGGCCTTGAGAGACTGAGGAGAGGCTGCCCTTAACCCCTGTGGCAAAAGGATCACGTCCTCAAGTCTGATTGCAACGAGGAGCACAAAGCAGGAGTTTATTTGCCTGTTCCTCAGACTTTATCCCTGAAGCACATGACTTCAGGCAAGTGATATGAACAGACAGGGGCAGAAGAATTCTTTGTTCATCACCAGGCTCTTGGAGCAGTGGGTGTGCCCCAACAGGCGGGAGCAGAGTGTCCCAGGACAGCAATGTCCCAGGACAGCAGTGTCCCAGGACAGCAAATGACAGCAGTGTCCCGGGACAGCTGTGTCCCAGGACAGCAATGTCCCAGGCCAGCAGTGCCCAGCTGCACTGGGTCAGCTGCCTTCATGCTGCCATCCATGGAGCAGCATGGGCCCAGGAAACTCCAGAGCACTTCACAGCCAGGCCAGTGATTACATTCCTGGCACTGCAAAGAAAGTGGGAAACAAGAAGAGATTCCTCAGCATAAAGCCCAGTAAGAGGGGAGTGCTGCTGGAAGGAAACCCTGCCACCAATTCCCTGTCACTCCAGGCGTGGTACCGCCATTGAGGCTGGGGAGGCTGAGGAGCACCTGGCAAGGGCACTTGGGGTGCTGGTGTGACTCTGTGCCTCCTTTTCCCCGGCAGAAATCCAAAATCTCGACGTACGAGAAGATGTGGGCGTTCATGAGCAGCCGGCAGCAGACGGCGCTGGTGAAGAACAACGACGAGGGCATCCAGCGCGTGCTCACCACCGACTACGCCCTGCTGATGGAGTCCACCAGCATCGAGTACGTGACCCAGAGGAACTGCAACCTCACCCAGATCGGGGGCCTCATCGACTCCAAGGGCTACGGCGTGGGCACCCCCATTGGTAAGGGGCTGGGGGGTACAGAGCAGTGTCCCCTGAGGCAAACCATTCACTCCTGGCATCTCAGAAACAGGACTGAATAATGTGAGAATGGATGCACACTGACAAAACCAGGGCTAGATGGGACATTGGGAAGGAATTCCTCCCTGGGGGGGTGCTGAGGCCCTGGCACAGGATGCCTAGATTATCTGTGGCTGCCCCATCCCTGGAAGTGTCCAAGGCCAGGCTGGGTGGGGCTTGAAGCAACCTGGGACAGTGGAAGGTGTCCCTGCCCAACTGACTGGAAGAGCTTTAAGGTCTCTTTCCACCCAAACCATTCTGGGATTCTGTATGTGCCCCAAAGAAAACTGCTTACTCAAAACCCTGCATCTCCCTGATGCAGAACCTTGCAGCTGACCCTCGCTGTTCTTCAGTGTTGCGCTGAGGTCATGAAATAAATCAGAAAGTCATCTCCTTTAATGCAGAGCTTTAAGACTCCCAGTTTCTCTGAACTCTCTGGCAGTCCTTTTCTAGCATGTCCAGTACCCTTTCTAAGGTCTTCTGATTGTACAGCATTAAAAATTGTGTCAGATGTTTGTGCTGTGCACTTGTGCATAATTGGGACTGGGAAGCCAGGTTTTGTCCTGTGTTCATAGAATTATGGAGCCACAGAAGGGTTTGGCTTGGAAAGAATCTCAAAGTGACACCTCCTGCCATGACATGGACACCTGCCACTATCCCAAGTTGCTCCAAGCCCTGTCCAGCCGGGGATTGGTTCATCCATTGCTTGACAGAGCAGATATAAATATGGGAGAAACACCTCTGCACTTGGAACTGTCATTCTTTGTGGTGCTGAGCCCCACAGACAGATTGTCACAGACACGACATCCCAAGTATATTTTACCACTGGCTATGTGAGAACAGCCCTGGCACCCTGAGAAAAGTGATACAAAAGCTAAAACCCACAAGAATGACAAACTCATGGCAAGAGTTTCCTTGCGGTTATAAAACTGCCACACTTTAAACCAAGAACAATGAAGGAATAATTGGAACAGATGGCAATCCTCAGAGACAGTGCAGCCATTGGAAATGCAGCTGTGAAATATATTTATAAGATGTTTCTTGTATGAGAAGTGAACCTTTACTTTTTTGTTAAGAAAAACCTGCAAAATTCAGGGGAATAGATATCCCCAAGCACTGTGGAATAATCCAGCATCATTAAGCATCTCATAAACAACTGATTTCATAAACAAGATAAACCTGCCACTATTCAGAGGGACCCCCAAGGCTCTGTTATTTCTCTCAGAGCATTCAAGAGTATTGATTGCAGAGGCTGTGTGGAAAAAATAAATTAAAAAGGGTTGTCTGTGACCCTTAACACCAGATCTTCAGCAGGGCTTAACTGTAGGGGAATGTAAAACCACGGGGCCTGTGACTCCACAATTTCCAGGGAGGGAGCTGGACAGCACCTCATGGCTCCTGAAGAAACAGGGAGAATTTGAGAATTCTTGAATCCAGGAAATGTTTTATTTTATCAGAGCCTCTTCTGCAAGTAAAATACAGCAGTTTTAGGCATCAGGAGGAATTTCTCCATGGAAAGGGTGCTCAGGCCTTGGCAGGGGCTGCCCATGGAGGTTTGGAGTGCCCATCCCTGGGCGTGGCACTCAAAGCTCTGGGCTGGGGACAAGGTGGGCACTGGCCACAGGCTGGACTCGGTGCTCTCAGTTCTCTTCCACCCCCAATGATTCTGGGATTCTGTGATGTGTCAGGGCAGGTTTAACTCCAGGATCAGTGCCAGGCTGATGCAGGTAATTCTAACACTAAAGCTCTTCCCAGTTCCTTAGGAGACTGCTAAGAAAGTAGATAAATGTATTTCTTGGCCTAAGAGGTTTGTTAACAGCTCAGAGGCCATAAGTAATGTGCTGAATATTTAAAGAGGTGTGGAGATTGATTTGTGGGTGGTGGTAGAGCTCACCAATAAACCATCACCAGTGCAGCTCTCCAGGCACTCTTGACAAACTCTAAAAGCCAGTGCAGAAATCTGGAGGTGCCTGTTACCCTCCAGATGAATTGTGGTAATCCTGATGGCAACATAAACAACACCAGAAAGAATGAACAGCCCCACAAGTCCTGTGCTGTGACTCTGGCTGCTCCAGTTTAGCTCCCAGCCGTGTCCTTCCAGACAGGGGAAATGGATGAGTCCTGCAGCCTTACACATTGCAGGGGACAAGGCACGAACAATTCTGCTCTCTCTTCTGCGAGGCACTGCTGTTTTCAGGGGTAATAATTCACTCCTCTGTGCAAAGCCAGTTTTTGGAGGTCTTTCTGGCCTGTTTTCTGTGCTGTTATTTTTGTGTCTTTAACAGCAAGCACACAAATCATCATTCTTACAGCGGGCACGTTTTCCTCTCAGAGCTGGCAGCCTCCAGCAGTGCTGGTCTCTGCCTTCCCAGATGGATTTGGGATAGTGTGACACATGTCTCCTGGCAGCTGTGGGCACAGCATGGCCCAGGGCTGGCAGTGCTCTGCCCCAGCAGCAGCTGAGTGCTGGCACAGTGACACTAAGGAGTCACAGCTGAGAGGAGCTGCAATGTTCCTCACGCTGTTCTCCTCAGACAGGCTGGAGGATGAAGGAAATGGAGAGCAGAGAGGGGGACATGCATCCATGGGACAAGAGTTTTTAACAATGTCCTACACGGCAAAATAAGGAGCAAAACTGAAGCTGTGACGCCGAATTTCCAAGGCTATTTCAGTGCACAAGGAGTGGTGCCTCAGTGAGATTTGTCTGAAGTCCCACGTGATCCCTTCAATTCTGGCACACAATCTGCCTTGAAGCTTGGTTTGCCTTGATGGAGTTCAGTTTGCAGCACTTTTGACATGCAGCAAAATAAAACTTTGGAGAAATAGAGGTTGAAGAAAATCTGAGAATCACAGAACTGCCTGGACTGGGAGGGACTTTGAAGCCCCCCCAGTATCACCCCTGCCATGGGCAGGGACACCTTCCACTGTCCCAGATTGCTTCAAACCCTGTCCAACCTGGCCTTAGACACTTCCAGGGATCCAGGGGCAGCCACAGCTTCTCTGGGCACCCTGTGCCAGGGCTGCCCACCCTCACCGGAAAGAATTTCTTTCCAATATCCCACCTAATCCTGCCCTCTGGCAGTGGGAAGCCATTCCCCAGTGTCCTGTCCTTCCAAGTCTTATTAATGTGCTGCTAAAGGAGGGGAAAGGGGAAAGAAATAGCTGCAGGGTTTTCAGCTTTGCATTTCAGCCCAGACTCAAAATGTTTCCAGCTGTAGGGAGTCCAGCATGGCAGGATTTGGGAGCACACATGTGCCTTTGGAGCCAAACAGCATCTCACAGAATCACAGAACCATTCTTGCAAGCTCCCCCTCCTTGCTATCACAAAATCCTAGTCCCACAAAGAAGTCTCTCTCACAAACACAGGCTGCAGCATTTTGGAAGATGGAGAGGCTGAGCAGTGTGAGAGCAAATCTAAGTAGACTGAGCCACCCAGTGTGACCCCACTCCTTGCCAGACACTGCCCAGGCCCATAAAGCTGCAGAGCCTGCACACACATCATTTAGCAAACGGTGGCCTACAAAGCAAAAGCATGAAATTGTTCCTATTTTCAGCTTGCAGGGCCGCTATTGCTCCAAATCAAAATGAAAAGGACTTGTCCACACAGTGTTCTCACAAGCTGTAGGTAGCTGAGGTGGAACTGTGAGTGTAAATGAGAAGGGAAAGTGTCTGAGTGGCTGTGGACTCCTCTGAGGCAGCCCTCATTTACAGGCAGCAGGAAAAGCCAACAGATGCTGAAGTGAATAGAAGGGATGCAAAGCGGAAATTCTCAATGTGTGCTCACAGCAATATTCAAATATGATGTGGAGGAATGCCTTGGCAAGAAAACCCACTGCAGAGGCTTAAATAAACCTCACTAGGAGACCCTAAAATTATCATGAATTCTCAAATAACTGCACCAGTGCAGCCTTCTGCTTCCCAGTCCCCAGGGCAGACACCCACAGAGATTCCCCTTTCCAGCTGGAATAATCCCCCCTGTGACAAGGGAGGCTGCTGCCTCAGATGGTGGCACTGCCAGGCTTCGCTGCCAGGCACTGCCAGGCCTCGCTGTCCCCTTGCAGGGTCCCCGTACAGGGACAAGATCACCATCGCCATCCTGCAGCTGCAGGAGGAGGGCAAGCTGCACATGATGAAGGAGAAGTGGTGGCGAGGCAACGGCTGCCCCGAGGAGGACAGCAAGGAAGCCAGCGCCCTCGGGGTGGAGAACATTGGGGGCATCTTCATCGTGCTGGCAGCGGGGCTGGTGCTCTCCGTGTTCGTGGCCATCGGCGAGTTCATCTACAAGTCGCGCAAGAACAGCGACATCGAGCAGGTGAGTGAGTGATCCCACGTGCTCCATCGAGCAGGTGAGTGAGTGACCCTGCCCTGCTCCATCGAGCAGGTGAGTGACCACGGCGGGGCTCTGCAGCACACGCCTCCGAGATGGAGCGTGCATTTCCCGCTGCTGAGCTCTCGCCAGGCAGCCCTGGCTCTAATGACAAATAATTTATTAATAACGACAGGGAAGTGCCTCACCCACAGTCCAATTAGTGCTGCTTAGCAGGGCAGTGCAGAACAAGGGCAATTAATTTCTCAAACACTTTCTGCCTGAACTTCAGGACTTCCAGCATAAATTACATTAGAAAGGAATAAAACAACAGGGCTGTTGGGTATTTTATATGGCATTATCACAAGCTGCTTGAGCAACATAGGAAAGCACATCCAAATCCCAAAAGTAATTTTCCTCTTGCTCTAGAAAGCATCTTTTTTCAAAGCCAGGGGTTTACCACTTGTGCTGAAGGATGCACTTCAAAGCAGGGAGATCTACTGAGAGGTGATGGATGCCACTGTAAAGATTGTGGAGCCAAAGTAGTTCTGGTAATAGCTCCACTGAAGTGTAATGAGCAATTTAAAAGGGCAGAGGAAAACGAAGTAAATGCTGTGTGTAAATCACACCTTGAGCATTAGAGCACTCTGTGAGAAGGGATCAATCCTTAAAACCCTTTATAGAGCCACCAGCCCTGTGAAAGAGGCAGGGCTGGGCAGGAGCTGGCAGTGTTCCTAAGCTGTCAGCCAGCCCCTCCTGCCCCGGGGCAGTTTGTCCTGCTCTGTCCTGGACCTTGCTCTGGCCCTCTTTGGCTCGTTTTCTCTCCAGCAGGACTTTCCCAAGGGACAAGGGGGCCCCACCTGCAGGACCAGGGGGTGACCCTGCATCCCCAAAGGTTCCCATTTCGTCACTCCAGGCTCCCAGATGTGAGGCATCCACCTTGAAGAGGGTTATGTTCCCTTTGCACTTTAAGGTGGGAAAGGCTTTTCCATGGGGGATTTCCCCCTCCCCATCCAAGGTGTTATCCTACAAGGGTGGTGACATGAAGGCCAGGAGTGGCTGTTGAGGCAAGGACCCTCCCCGAGGGCAGCAGGGATGAGTGAGGGGAGAAAGGAACATTTTGAGCTCGCTCTGGGAGGTGCAGTTTGCATCAAAAGCAGTGTCACTGTCCGCAAAAAACAGATGCAGCTCATGGAGCAACCCCAGGACATGCCAATCAAAGGGTCCCTGGTTTGGGATAAGGCAGAGATAAAGGATTAATGTATTTGCACATATTGCAGCTTTCTAATTAGTACTTTAGCCCGTTTTAGCATAAAATGCATAAAAAATGTATTGGTATCTTTGTTTTGTTCCTGTCTCGGGAGATCGTTTACTCAAATACATTTTGGAGAACAGTTGCAGCTAATTAAAATATTTAGTATAATTAAAATGTTTAGTTTAAGTGCTAACACGGTGCAGAACAGCCTGGAAACTTTGCAGGAGTCTGTGCAAGGCGCTGCCTCCCTGAAGCCAGGACTAAAGCAGACCTAAATCTTTAGGCCAGGGGTGTTAATTTACTGAGCAATAAGTGGGGTGAGTAACAGAATTCGGGGTTGCACACACGTGTGCACACCCCCATTCCTGCACCTGCGCTGCTGCTGCTCAGCAAGGTGCTGCTTAATAATTAAAATCATCAAGTGAGTTAATGTGGCACATCTTTTCCAGAAGCAATTTCACGGAGAGCACAATACCAGCGATTCCAGTGTTTCTCTCTGGTTTCTCTGGGATTGTTTTCTCTTTCCCCTGGTGAGATAAGCAGCTTAGATGGGAAATGCTGTGCAGGGTGTGTTATCACTAAGCTAATCCAAAGCATTGTTGAACACAATCTGTGACTTTTCTGTTCCCATGAGTTGAGTCTCTTTTGATTTAAATGGCTTTTGAATCATTCTCATGCTTGTTTTCAGTTTTGCTTCGTTCATTTATTTACTTTCTCCATTTCTCTTCTCTTGCATGCAAGGCCTTTTGTTTCTTTTACGGACTGCAGTGTAAGCAATCCCACCCGTCCAACTCCACCTCTGGCACCACCTTATCCACGGAGTTAGACTGTGGCAAGTTAATCCGGGAGGAGCGAGGGATCCGAGCGCAGCCCTCGATCCACACGGTGTAGTCAGGAGAGGAGCAAGGTGTGTCCGGGAGAGCCTCACGCAGGGTTAACGCAGGGGGTGAGCTGATCTAGAGCGAATCGCCAAAGCCCGAAATGGGGCAGTTTAAATGGTGTCACGGGAAATAATTACACCCCCAGCAGGGAGCTCGGCAGAGCGTGTTAGCCTCTCAGAATTATCACAGCCCCTCACGTGCAATTGTCACCTTGTCATTTCCTGGCGTAATTCGCCTGCTTCAGGTAAGAAAAATGATTTCCCTCCTTTTCATCTCCTCCCCGACCCGAGCTGAACAGTGGCAGCCTCGTTACTGACAGCAGGGAGGAACATCCAGCCTGGTTTCTGCTGCAAGTGGGCCAGGCAGCTCTGAATTCAGGAACCTCTGAATTCAGGAACCTCCCAAACACCCTGCAGGGCTCCATTAACTGCCTGAACCCCTGTTACGAGCTGCCAGAGATGGTGAGCTGGCATCTCTTATGCCCTGTGTCAATATTTAATGAATTTTAATTCCTCCATTTAAAATGCATTACTCAAAGCCTCCTAGTAACTATCATAGCACAAAATCAGATCCATCAGTTAAATTTTATGTCATGTAACCATTAAGGACATATTCAACAGCAGCACCCTCAGGCAACACCCACACAGACCATTAATAGAGCAACTCCATTGTCTTGTTTGAGCAATTTACGAGGTTCATTTGCAACAGAGAAACTCCTTTGTGGGGAAGTCGGGCATCAGTTTATGCCGACAGCAAAGCCCTGGCATTGCTTTGCATATTGCACCCTGGTGGCATGTTCTGTGCAGGAGGCTGGCACTGGGTGTGTTTTACACCCTGGGAGGACAACACTTGCATTTCCTCCAGCCCTCAGCCAGTCGGGGGCTGACAGGGCAGGGGACAATGGACTGCATGTGGTTTTGCCACCAGAAAACATATGTCAACCATTTGAGATGCACAAAGTGCACAGAAATGCCAGCTCGAGGGATGTCATCAACTGTGGCAAACCCCAGTGTTCCCAAGCCCTTTTACCTGTATTCCATTGTATCCCATATTCCCATCAGTGTCACCAGCTCATCTCCCTCCCCTCAGCCCTATTTTATGTTTTCCTGCCCAGTGGAGCTCCTGCTCATCAGACAAGCTACTGCTCTGTTCTCCTGGGGCCATTTCTGCCCCCTGTGCAGCCCGGGCCCTTGCTGGAGGGGATTCCTTCACACCCAAAGTGCTCCCCCTTGAATGGTGTCCGTGTACCTGCTGCTGAGGACAGGCAGAGCGAGCAGTGCCCTGTGATCTCTCTGAGCCCTGTCCCAGTGCTAGTGCTGCTGGCAGCAGGCTGGAGTGCTTTGTGACAAAGCTCTGCTGCTCCCAGCTCAGCTGCTCCAATTCTCCCCTGCCCATCCCAGGGTGGGAGTTTATGCTGCACTCCAGATGCTGCAAGAAATTGCCTTGCTCAGAATGGTCTCTTGACTTGTTTGAATGGGGCCTTGAAAGCTTTGGCTCTCCATAAAATGCTCCCTCTCACCAGCAAAGACCTGAATTAGGTCCTCTGAATACCTGATTTAAGAAAACACTTTTTATTTGCAGCTTCCCAGTAGAAGAGACTTAAAACTAATTAAATTCAGCTCCTCTCAGGTCTCAGAGGAGAAGGAAGATGCCTAATGTGTTTATCTCCATCATTGCTCCACGCAAGAAATCCTCTGGGCTGCAGCTTGGACGGGTTTTGTAATTGTTCCTTAGATTAGTGCCGGATCCAGAGTGTTTCTGTCACTCGCTGAGTAAACATTGTCCCAGCTGTCAGTCCCACAGCCCCGCTGGCAGTGACAGCATCGTTCCCTGGGTTTAGCTGTCCCACACACAGCCCCACAGGCTGGCAGCAGCTCCCTGGGGGAATGCCAAAGCAGCTCCTGCTATCCCCGACAGAGCCTCATCCCTAGCTGCAGAAACAGTTATCAAAAACCATCACTGCTCAGGTGATGTGGGAGACCAGCAAGCAGCTTTTCTGATTTTCCTTGTGAACAGAGCACAAAGGAACAGTTTCTGTAAGCGGGGAAGAGTTAAATTAATCCCTGGGTTACTGTCACACTGTTTTGACAGTCACTGCTCAATAGACTCTGGCAGGTTAAAGGAGTTAATTTGGGGATCTCCTCATGCCACCAGAATATGCCTCTCCTCATGCCACCTGTGTGACAGAATACTCAATGTGTCCCAGCAGCAATTTGCTCACTAAAAGAAACTATTTCTGATATTTTTCCTTCTGTGCGAAAATAAATCAATTTTCTTTCAGCACAAGGCACAGGTCAGTGTCCCAGCTATGGGTGCAGGAGAAAAATCCTGACTTCTGCACTTCCTCCTCTGTCCCTGAGCTACTCAGGGCTTCTTCCATTCTTCTCAGAATGAAATCTGCCCCATATCCTTAGATTTTCACAGTTATCAGCACTTCCACCACACTCAGGGGTTTGGGTGGCTTTTTTATTGTTATTTGGTTGGTTTTGCAAAGTATTAATAAAATGCCTTGTCCTCAGTGGTAGCCCAGCAGCAGAAGCAACAGATTGATAAATCCTGACTAGAACTCTTTTTTTTTTTCGTTGTTTCTACTTCATTTTATGCTATTTATTTATTTATTTGTTTGTTTGTTTGTTTTTTCATTCTGATGCTGTAATTCTCCTAAAGCTTAGCACAGACCTCTGCATGGGAGTGTAAGGAAGGATTTGGGAGCTTCATGACTAAGCTTTAGCAGCTGCTGACATGACCGAAGGGCGCAGAGAAAGAGTCCCACATCACAGAGAGAGCAGAACCTAGTCTGTTTTTAAAGGATGACATTTCCTTTTACATGCCATGGCTGGCAGCATTTTGACGCTGCCAGAATGAGAAAGTTAAGCTGTCTGAAAGCAAAATGTTAAATTCATCATGAAGTTGTAAAAGAGATTGATCTGTGCCCACTCTGCTCTGGTTCTGGGCAGACCTCAGCAGTGGACTGACCAGCATGGGAAAAAAGGGGATTTTAAAGCAATTCAGTCTGGCCACCTGAATATGAGACAAAAGATCAGTATATTTCCCTTTTGAATCCAATTTTAATATCAACACCCCCTTTTTGAAGGCTGCTTTGCAGGTGCTCCTCAGAGGACTTGGGCTTGGGCTCAGAGGTCTTGGGGGATGGTCCTTGTCCATGGCTTTCCTATAAACCCCACACCCTTCTGGCTGAGGCTGTGCACCACTTTTCCTAAGAATACCTTGGAGTCTTCCTGATAATAATTATTTTAAAATTCAAAGCAGTTGGAAGTGGAGCCATTGGGCACTCTACAGATCAGATATTAAAACCTCCCCACAATATGTTCTGTGTATCTGTCTGCACATGCAAAATGAACTTCAGGGGGGTGTTTTGTGGAGATGAATGTGAAAGGCGTTGTGGTTATTGCACAGTCTGAGTAATGGGAATCCCTTTGGAAAATTAAAGTACCAGCCTATTAACAAGGCAGTAAAATGCACTCTTTCACCTGCAGAAATCATCCCTGTCTGCGCTCTGCAGAGAGCAATGGCTGGGATTTAATACAACACATTAGGAAGCTAGTGAGAAACGCAGGGAAGGAAAATACAAATAAAACTGATCCGTCCTACAAAGGGTTAATAGTACCCTAGTTACCACGAAGCTCTGGATTCACTTTGTAATCCAGACTTTAAAACCAGTTAAAGCTGAGACCACAGACTCAGAGCCTTTGGGTTCATTAGTTTGGGGATGAGCGGTGCTGCTCTCCAGGAAAGCTTGGAGCACACAGGAAGGGTCGGGAGCATACCTGCTCCTCCTGCTGCTCCAGGGGGAAGGAGCGCTGGGTTCACCGGTTTACATCCACAAAGGGAGGGTATTTAAATGACAATTGCAGCAGCAGAGGCCTGCCCACCACGGCTGCCTTTTGAAAGGACAGCATGCACCGCCCTGGCTGCGCCCATTGACTCAGGGCAGCGGCACCAATTAACGGGAGTTTAATTGACCTCGGAATCGTAGATGAACAAAAATGAAGCACCTCAGGGAAGGAGAATGTTGGGCTGTGGATCTGGGATCTCAGCTGTGTGCAGCCCAGCCCACAGCTCGAGATGGCACACACAGGACCCAAAATTCACCCCCACACTGAGCACAGGAGCTCGCTGCAGACCCAGTCACACACTTTATTTATTTATAAGGTTAAAGCTTAAAGCTTTGTTTCCCCCTGCTGCCATCACTCGATTTTATATATAAATCATCTATTCATGTATATTTGCACAGAACAATTCTTGTGGCGTTTTTTTGCAAAGCCAGATACTTCCACTTAAAGGCTACTTATGTTTCTTTCTGTTATACATAATTATTCCAGCTGTGAATTTTAAAATATGTTTCCACTTACCCCAGATGTCTTTGTTAATGTTGTGATGGTGGGAAGAATGAAGATCTCTTCTTTCTTTCCAAGCCATTCATCTCCCTTATTCTTGTGGTAATTATCTCCTTTCTTCACACCACGGTATTTGAAAAGATTCTTTCCAAAGAAAAGAAGAAGATTGAGGCCTGCGCTATATTTGAGAAATGTCCGTTCATTTCATGAGGGAAAAATAACTAAACCACAAAGAAACCTTGAAAAAACCCTTCTTTGTTTCCTCCAGCATGCTCATGGTCCTTTTGTGACTAAAGTATATGGTGTTTAAAACAAGATCTTTTCTTTTGTAAGGCCAGGGTCAACCGAGAAAGGGTAAGTTTTGTGACGAAGCCACCAAAACATGGCGGACGCTCCTGTGGGGAATTTCAGAAACGTCCATCAACGTCTTTAGTTGAGCCAAAGTTACATGAAAGTCACTGGAAGATGAGTTAGGCAAAAACCCCTGCAGTCACCTGTTGTGTCCAGGGATTTTTTCCCAGCTGGATCTTCTGAGGCCAAGCCTTGGCCTCACCTGAGGGCTCCATGAGGGCCCGGGCCGAGCGCTGAGGGCTCCGTGAGGGCCTGGGTTGAGCTCTGCCCTCACCTGAGGGCTCTGTGAGGGCCCGGCCAAGCACTGAGGGCTCCGTGAGGGCCCAGGTTGAGCTCTGCCCTCACCTGAGGGCTCCGTGAGGGCCCCAGTTGAGCTCTGCCCTCACCTGAGGGCTCCATGAGGGCCCGGGCCGAGTGCTGAGGGCTCCGTGAGGGCCCAGGTTGAGCTCTGCCCTCACCTGAGGGCTCCGTGAGGGCCCGGGCCGCTCTGCAATGGCCCAGGTTGAGCACTGCCCTCACCTGAGGGCTCTGCAATGGCCCAGGTTGAGCACTGCCCTCACCTGAGGGCTCTGCAATGGCCCAGGTTGAGCACTGCCCTCACCTGAGGGCTCTGCAATGGCCCAGGTTGAGCACTGCCCTCACCTGAGGGCTCTGCAATGGCCCAGGTTGAGCACTGCCCTCACCTGAGGGCTCCACCAGGGCCAGGCCCAGCTCTGGCCAGGCTCTCCCTGTGGGAAGCGTTTAATTCCATCCCCTCTCCCCACAGTGTCTTTCTTTCAACGCCATCATGGAGGAGCTGGGCATTTCCCTCAAGCACCAGAAGAAGCTGAAGAAGAGGTCGAGGACGAAGGGGAAGTCGTCCTTCCCGAGCATCCTGACGTGCCAGCAGCGGCGCACGCTGAGGAAGGAGACCATGGCGTGAGCCAGGACAGAGCCAGCCTGCCCGAGGGGACGCCAGCTCCCGCTCCTCAGAGGCTCCCCGTGGCTCCTTCTTTTAACCTAGAGGTACAGCAGCTGAAGTGCTCGCCTAGACTGATGTACTACCGATCCTCCAGGAGGGGTCTGGCTCTTCCTCTGGGCTGGATTTCTCTGCTCACCTGGTCTGCATCTCCATCCCCTCCCCGTGCATCGCTGTATGTGCTTTCTAAATAAATAAATAAACAACTGACAGGGTTCTTTTTTCCAAGAATCTGGGAGTGAAACTTTTCTTTTCCCTGACTGCAGTGACCTCCTCCCTGTATCCCAACAAGTCCCATTTCCAGACAAGGCTGGTTAGAGGTTAGGGAAGCCAGTGTCCTCATTGGGCTGATAGGACAAGGGGGAATGAACTTCCCACTGCCAGAGGGCAGGGATGGATGGGATACTGGGAAAGAATTCCTCCCTGTGGGGGGGGGATGCCCTGGCACAGGGTCCCTGGAATTATCTAAGGCCAGCTTGGATGGAGGCTTGGAGCTGCCTGGTCTTTTTCCTCCCAATAAAGCAGCATCTTCTGAAAAGGTAATGTCCAGAGGAAG
This sequence comes from Geospiza fortis, assembly GCF_000277835.1. NCBI lineage: Eukaryota > Metazoa > Chordata > Aves > Passeriformes > Thraupidae > Geospiza > Geospiza fortis. The sequence continues at coordinate 140,172 of NW_005054627.1, forward strand.
GAAAGTGGGCTGCCTAACAAGCAAACAGGCAGAAATACTGCTAGCAAGGTTCTCCTAAAGCACAACCCCTGTGCAGGTCAGTGGTTCGTGCTCTCCTAATTGCCAGAGCAGTAATTTTAACGGGCTACCGGCTCCAAATGAAAAGGGAGGCCTGGCCCCCGGAGGAGTGATGTGTTTAGCAGTTAATCTCTGTAATCACAAGGGCTCCTAACTGCTAGTCCGGCATTCTGCTGTGCAGCAGGGATTGCCTGGAGATGAATGCCCTGCTCAGAGGCACAGCCTGGGCTCTGCTTGGGGCACAGCGATGGCCCAGCAGCTCCATCGCACAAACCCTGGCAGGAATCCCACACCCACAGGGGCTGGGGCTGCCCCTCACCTCCCACTGACACCACACACACCCTGAACCTGCCCCCCTGCAAGAATGACGGAATGCAGAGGCTCTGCTGCTTCAGAGGCACAAGGACCAAGTGCACACCTGTGTGACACAGGCTCCTCTTGTCATGGATGTCACCACAGGCAATCCCCAGCCAGGACACCTTTCTGTCAGACACACTTGTTTCCTGTTTCCCTTTCAGAATGAACAGAAAATTACTACTTTTTTAAAAATTCAACCCCAGGTTCATGACTGATTAGATAATCTTTCCCTGCTGATTAAATCACTCTGAGCATCCCTAGGGGATGCTCTGAGGCTCGAGGACATCTTTTCCAGCATGCTGTCACTGTCCCCACTTTTCCCAAATGATCAGCTCCCTTTCTCCAGACAGAAATGCCATCCCAGCCAGAGACTGAGCCCTGCAAGGGGATCTTTGCTCTCCTCTAGACCCCAAAGTTATCTCCTCATTTCAGTGCATACCTGGAGCTCAGGGGCTGCAATCCTTTCAGCAGGCCCAGTGCTATAAAGCCGAGTATAACATTTATCTGACTATGGAATTAAAGACAGCGAACTTGCCCAGCTATGGATAGCTAAATTCCCTTTTCCTTTTCTCCTCTTACCACGCAAAGTGCCCATACCTCCAGCCCCCTGCCCAGAGCTGCTCTGTGCACCCAGAGCTGGTATTTCAAGGGTCAAGGCTTGCTCAGGTAGGAAGAAAAATTAACTGGGAGACCATCCCTGTCAGCAGCACTTGGTGACAGCTGGCATTATCAAAATAAAATTGCTTTAAATAAATTCCTAAGCAGCGTGACCTATTTGCCACTTCATTATCTACAGGCTAAACTCAGTAAATACATGGCCTTTTGTTCTCTGCTCCTTCTATTGATTTTAATGAGACCCAGTGCTAGGGAAGAGCCATTCAACAGGAGGGCTGCATTCATTATTTATTTGGGTTTCAGCTTCATCATCTCTGCACATTTCTGCAGTAATTCCAACCACAGTTTTGTCCATGCTAATTCAGCCAAGGCAAGTGCAGGAAGTGACCTAAAGTGTTACGTGCATTTAGCTGAGGTGAACAATTCCCCAGAGTTTCCAGGAGAATCTGCATCCCATTTGCAATTGATTAAATATTATTTGGCAGGCTATTGGGGCAGTGAATTGCTGACATTTTGAAAAGAGCTATTTGATGATCTAACATAGACTGAAAATGTGGCCTTTGATTTATGCAAAATGCATAGAAAGTGGGCAAAATGAGGGGCCCAACTTCCTGCATCCATCTTGGCTGATTTTCTTCTGCTTTCCTCACCTCCCAAATTCTCTGTGGAGAGATCGGGGGAGATTTTCCAGGTACCAGTTTGAGCATCCCCCATTCTGCAGAGCTGTTTCAAAATGTTAATAAATGATGATGCTGATCCGGAGCCAAAGCAGCAGCAAGACATACCAGTCTTAATATTAATAGATGATCAATGTTTATTCAACTCAGGCAGTGTTAGGGTTTGCTTTTTGTTTAGGAAATCCAACAGCACCTTGGGAGTTAAGGGTTGTAGAGGGGATTTCCCCTTCAAATCTGACCTTCCAGGGCTACTGGAAATAGCACAATAATTTAGACATATATATATATGCACACACACACACACATACACACATACACGGCCTCTTCTGCTGTTTCTAGACATATTCCAATGTCCTACACAGGGAAGCCAGAAAACTGAACTGGAAGGAGTCCTGAGAGGTCCCTCAATTCCCCCACACAAACACAGAGATGTAGATATCCCTGTAAGGATTTTTTTTTAGCATACTAAGGTAATAAAGAAATTGTAAGTATTTTTTGTTGCTGTTGCTCAGGTCAACAGCAGATAAAGGGAAGAAATAGGGTGCTTGGGTCAGAAATCTAATCCCATAAACAGAAGGAACCTAATTTGGTTTTGCACCTCAACCAATGGCCCTGGATTTGTACACTTAGCCCAGAGGCAGTAATTATTGGTAGGAGTGTGACTTCCCACCAAGCTGAAAGCCTGCTCTGTGAATTTCATGGCAAAGAGATTCCTCCCCAGGTTTTCTGTCTTGGTTTGGCTAAACCAGAAGGACTGTGATTGATAACAGCCTCTTAGAAATTCAGCACTCTAAACCTGCAGGCTGCTCCACCTCTGAGAGAAGCCATGAATTTACAGCTTTTCATTAAGAGAGCTATGCATTAAAAACCCCCAGGTTGCTCAGAGAGAATGGAAACGTGCTTGTCTCTCCCATCAGCTTTTCAAGCACTCATCATTTATTCCAGCCTTAAACAGAGCTGCTCAGCCTGGAGTGCTGGTGGCAGGGAAAGCCTGCCCAGGCTGAGCTCAGGTCAGGTCCCAATAGGCTGAGCTCTGCTCAGGAGTGACTGCAGGGCCAAGCAAGCAGCTGACACCTCCCATCCCCTCCAGGCAGAAAGGGCAAGTGAAAGCAGAGGGAAACCCATTCCCAGGGATTTCCACAGGTGGAAATTGCACAGTGACCCATTCCAGAGGTGTTCAGCACCCAAAGTCATCGCTGGCAGAGCCAAGAACCAAACTTGGCAATGGCAAAGTCCCTGAGGAATTTCTGAACTAATTTGTCTTCTCCTTATTTAATTCCCTAAATAATAATAACAAAATCGTGGCAAACATCCCCCAAAGTGCTGGATGCGTGTGCCAGGCTGTGGGCTTTGTGTCCCACAGACCTGGCTGGAACTGAGCAGCGCCTGGAGAGCACTCCAGGACCAGGGGGCTGTCCCCTCATGGCACAAAGCTGCTGGGAAAAGGCAGATTTAAAGGCACTGCTCAGTGACTGGAGCTCTGCCAGGCCCATCAGTCAGCATGATCCAGGGAACACTCCCCACCCTCTGAACCCCTTTAATGGGACACTCCCTGGGAGAGCCCGACCGCCCAAAGTGCACCAAGGGCTCAAATAAACTTTTCCCTAACTGTGGTAAAAGGGATTAAGGGAAATTGAAAAAATAAAGGCATTTAAACACCTTCCCAATTCGTTTTTTCTTTGTTTTTAAGGCGATTTAAGCGTGGCAGTTGCACTGACTTTTGTAAAGGGCCATGAAATCTTCTTCTCCATATATAGGAAAGGGCAAAGCAATGCAAAATCTTCCATGGCAAAGCTGATGTAAAATGCCTGTGTTTAACCACAAAGCCCCATGCAAAAAACAAACAAACAAACAAAAAACCCAAACAAACAAACAAAAACTCCCCCCCAAAAAAACAAAACAAAACAAAACAAAAAAATCCACCACAATTCGACTTTGACACGTAGTGGAAAAAGGGGATGTTCCTGGAACCCAAACTCTGCCTGCTGAAGGCTCCAGGACAGCCCAGAGGCCCTGAGGAGAGGCTGCTGCCTGAGCTGGCTTTGGAAAAGGTGCTCTCCACAACCAGTAAAAACAAATATGTCCACAGGCAATAGCTTGTACAGATTCTCTACTGCTGTAAATCACAAGTGCACTTTTCCTCTCCAGGTTCAAAACAAGCACATTGCGAGTAACCGTAACAAACAAAGGGAAAAAACCCCAAGAATAAGGCTATTGTAAAAAGCACAACTTGAACTGCACATTCCTTTTAAATTAATAAAGAAAATATTTTAAAATCATCAGTAAAGGAAATTTTAAAACCATTTTTCTTTTTTTACAGATGCAGTAGTGGTTAAAAGGACCTGAGTATTCCCAGTGAAAAGACTTCCCACCAGAGCATATTCCTGACATTTATCAGGCTATAAACAAACACCCACTGAAGAGCAGCACGCTATCCTTAATTAAACAACAACAGTTGGATGGGGGAGGGAGGGGGAGAAGGAAATAATAGTAATTTAGTTTAACTGGGAAAACGTGAACAGCCTTTTAATGCAGCTCAGGGCTGGAGCTGCTGGGCAGCCATTCCAGTAATTCCAGAGGATGGAAAGCTTCACTCTGATGTGGCTTTTAAGAGTAAAAATACACTGGTAATAACTACACCAAGTAACCATTAATAATGGGCGCACTAAATGACTATTAATAATAACTACATTAAATAACCACTAATAAGAACTGCACTTGTAAAGGAGGATCATAAAATTCAATGAAGAACAAAAGTTCCAATTTTCCTTTAAAAATAAAAAGAACTCCCCACAATTTAACATTTAGATTTGATGTTCTGGATAAAACATTCTGCACAGGGATGTGGGAAAGTTAAAAAGCGGGTTCAAAAAGCTTGGAATTGTGTGCTTAACTCTTACAAAAAGTTCTAAGGCTTGAGATGCAAATTTGGAAATGGCTCACTTGGCACAGTGTCTTACAAGGGAGAGTAACTTCAAGTGAAAGCTTTAATTAGCACAGCATTTAGCAACGTTATTAAGTTATCTTTTGTGGAAAAAGCCCTGGAAAGCACAATCTTAATGTAGCTGAGACATGCCAATTCCATAAATGAAAAATGGGAAGGACACAATTTATTATCCACCCTGAAAAGCAGGGGGACATTTACTTTAATGCATTACAGCAGCAGCTTTTAAAAACAACTGTGGCAGCTTGCAGGATGTGTTTTCAGAGCAGTTCCTTGCTTTAGCTGATCCCTGGACAGAAAATCCTGGGTAGAACTGGCTCTGGAAAGGTGTGAACGGCAGTTCTGGACTTTCAGGGCTCATTTTCAGCTACCTGGAGGTGAATAACCACAGTGGCCTCATCCCACTCTGGTGTCTCCCTTTTCCCCAGGTCTTTGGGATCTGTCTGACCAGAGGTGAGAAGGAAGTGGGATTTATTTATTTGTTCCCTGGGATGTATTTATTTTTTGGGATGTATTCATTCCTTGGGATGTGTTTATTCCTTTAGGCCATGCTGTGGGTGCCTCAGAGCATTTTCTAGGCTCACCAAGCAGGGCAGCACAAGGGAGGCTCACCATGGGCCCCAGGCTAACTGGGGCAGGGCTGGAATGCCAGGAAAGCCCCCGGGGGATCCAGGTGGGCTGAGCTCTGCAGACAAGACAATAGCTGGGTTTATGGGAGCACAGGGGAATAAATCACATTGTCCAGGGAAGGACATCAAATCAGGGTAGAGAAGCTTTGCACTAATCCTGTGCTGTAATGACAGCTTAGAAATTTGGAACTTTGATGAGTTCGGAGATTGACTTAAAGCTCTTTAATTTGGCTTCCTGGTATTTAATCTCTTAACTTTGCGTTCTTAATCAAAACTCAGGGCAGATCTTTAATCTAGTGTGTACAGACTGGAGATTAGAGGCCCTGAGCTGCCTCTGGCACACAGCTGGAGCTCCCCTTCGCCTCCTCCTGCCCCCAGAGGCATCCAGACCTGGGAAAGGTCTGGGGAGACAAAGGAAAGCCCATAAATATCCTCTGGCAGAGAGAAACTGCAACACTTCTCCCTCTTCAGCAAAGAGTTAAAATCCATCCAAGCCCCCGGGTGTGTTTCTCTTAAAACATTCCACAATTCATTTCAAATTCCCTCCACTTTCCGTGGTAGTCCTGGAAACACTTTATTTACTCATTGTTACTGCTGGTTATCCTGCTTTATCTGTTCCTGAATTATTCAAATTACTTAAACAGGGGCAGAGTCTATGGAAAAGTAATTTCCCCAAGTTCAGTAGGAGTTTTGAACTGTTTTCCACTTAGTTTGCTGCCAGTGAGCCAGAATTAAACTTTTCTTAATCTGGATTGTTTCCTTACAGAGCACACACAGCTGGACAGAGCAGCAAAAGTTATCTGGGGGTTTATTGAGAGGAGCAGGACAAGGTCAGAAAGGAAAATACATTTGCTATACAGACCAGCAAACAAACACAGGATAAAACTGCTCAGTGAATAAAAAGAATGTTTGCAGTGTGGCTTCTGACACCCTGATTTTTGTGCAGTGCCTTTGCAACACAAATGCTACCCACAGAATACAAGGATTAAGGTGAGATCTTCTCCCTGCCTTGAGGAGGATTAGGAAACTTTTAAGAACATCCCTGAAATGATTAAGTCATCGTTTTAAAACCTGTGTGAAGTAATTTTAAAATCTGTGGGGAGTAATGACCAATGTTGCACCACTTCTCCATGTTTTTCATATTGTCCGAGTTGCACAAAATAAACTTTTTAAGGGATGAAAACCAGCTGAAGGATATCAGCAAAAAGGGCAAGACTTCTCTTGGGTCTTGCACAACATGTTTCTCACATATATATAGATATATATATATATATAAACCATAAATTGTGTTCTAGTGAACAGGAGAGTCCTGAATCCTACTACACAGTCCTGCTGCACTTTGGTTTCTGATGTGAGAACGGAACCCAAGAGTTGGATTTTTGGGGCAGGATCTTAGCCAGGATCTCCAGCTCCCACCAGGGCCACCTGCAGAAGGTGGCTGTGAATCACCAGTTTGGCTCCAGAAGATCACATTTCTCCCCAAGGTATTTTCCCTGGAAGTTCCAACACCCAAATATCTCAAATTGGTGTCCTCCCTTGGGAGGACAAACCCAAACTGCCGCGGATGCTCTGGTCCCTGGCACAGCAGGGATTTGATGGAGAGATTTTCACCCAAATTTGTGACCCTGCAAGCAAAACCCCAGCCATGGGCACGGAGTCCTGGAATCCCAGAATGCCTGAGGCTGGAAAAGAGCCCTGAGCCCCAGCTGTGCCCCATGGCCACTTGTCCCCAGCCCAGAGCACCGAGTGCCCCCGCCAGCCCTTCCTGGGGCACCTCCAGGGACAAATATTTTTGCCCATGAAGAGCTCCACAGGGTAATCCAGCGAGCAAAGGGCATTTCTGGGATCACAAACCTGATCCTCAGAGCAGGAGAAAAGCAGGATGAATGTGCTGCTGCCTCATGTCATGCCTTGGTTCCACCCAGGTTTCAGGCTGTATGCTCACAGTTTTACAGCCTGGTGTAAAATGCACTCCCTCGTTTGAAGCAGAACTGTTTGGTTTTAAGATAGAGCAGAAATAATTTTTGGATGGCTTAAATAAAGGATTTTTCAAAGCTGTTTTTGTGATTGGAGTCATACACAGGTCATTTTCCATTACTAAGAAAAAGCATGTGAGGTACTTGGAAATTACTCACAACTGTAAAGCAATAATCACCTTTGAGATAATGATTTTCTTTTTATGGCACCACTACCCTCTTGCTTTTAGCATTTGCATTTTAATACCTCAAGAACAAAGGCTTTCCCACTTATTGTTCCAACAAAAAGCTGCTTTCCAGTCTAGCTTGTAATTTTTCAATCAAATTAATAACCCTCAAAGCACTTTTATTGCTGAGGGTATTTGAAGAGTTTTGTAAAAAGATAACTGCATTTTCTGTAACAATATCGGGGGGGAAAGAGCCACATAGATGTGAACTAACAAGTGTGGGGGTTTTAAACTGATGGATAACAGATAAAGGATAAATTCCTGCCAGCACCTGTGTGTTGCTGAGTTGACAAGTATTTTATCTGTGTAAGCAGATAAATATGAGCTTGGAATTTCTTCATTCTTCTTTAAATACACTCAGTTAATCTGGCACAGTGTTACTGTGGCAGATCCCACTGCAGCTTCTCAGCAAAAATAATGAGACAATTCAACATCTATGAAACAATTATTTATATTTATATTTATATTTATATTTATATTTATATTTATATTTATATTTATATTTATATTTATATTTATATGATTAGTATTTTATCTCCACTATCTCTTTGTAGGCAGCGTTTCATGGCACCAGCTCAGAGCTGGAAGTGATGCTGTGTAAAAGGGGTAACAGCAAATCTTTTCTTCCGAATTTTAAAACCTCTTCTCCTTTAGACAGAAGCAATAGAAGCTCCTTGAACTAATAGCACATTTAATATTAAAAAGTGCTTACAATTTAATATTAAGAAGGGCTTAAATGTGCATCCACATGCAGGACGCGGCACTTGGCCTGTTGTTTTGCCCAGTTTGTGCACAAATAGTTTAAACTCGCTTTCCCGCTGGGTTTCTCCGGGTTTTTAAGGCACGGCGTTGGGACGGCGCTGCTCTCCCGCAGGAGCAGCGAGGCAGCCATTCCCAGGGTCGTGCTGCCATCTGCGGTTCCGAGCTGGGAAGGAACGGGCAGGGACACCTTCCTCCAGCCCAGGCTGCTCCAGCCCGGCCGGGGACACTTCCAGCAATGGGGCAGCCACTTTTGCATTTAAAAAAAATTAAATCGTCGTTTTAAAAACCCAGGAATATTGTCTTTCTTGATTTTTTTTTGTTAAGAAAATAATGAAAAAGTGTCTTCTTGCTGTGGAAATCCTGTGATTTCCCATTCCTTTTTCCCAGGATCTGACACATCCTGGTCTTATTTCCTTTGGTGGTGGTTTGGGATTTTTCACTAAGCAGAGAGGACGAGTTATTCACTTTAGTTCTGATGGGCCTTTCCTGTTGTCCTCTGCAGGCATTACAAACACAGCCATCAAAAGGCAGGATCCAAGCAGGGATTCAGAAGGCAGCCCCAAAGTTCATAGAAGCAAGGCAGCTGATTACCACCAGCCCCCCAGTTTACATCCCAGCTCTGCAAACAATTTCTGCACAATTCCAAACATTTGCATCCCACCTTTGGGCGGGCACTCTGTGAGGCATCAGCAGAGCCCAGATGTGAAATCCCAGCCCTAACCCAGCTGGTTTTTCCAGCCCCACAGGCAGAAAAGGATCAGCCCCAGCCCCACGAGAGGCCACAGGTCCCATTTCCCACCCAGGACACTGAACTGCTCCTTTCCAATCCCAGCTGAAGTCTTGAGCCAAGAGAAGAGTTGGAATAAGCAGCAGAACCTGGGCAGTTGTGGGATCCCTAATTTTCCAGGCTGGAAGCCTGGATTTCTTCATCAGTGCACATCCCTAACCTCAGACGAGAGATTTGGCAATCTCTTTGCGCCAGTAAGTGTTGCCATCATTTCCTGTGAGCTGCTCCCCCGTGTTCCAAGGAATTCTCCTCCCTACACACCCTCCAGAGCACTCAGCCCCCTCACCTGGCCCAGCCCCTGCTTGCTTTAATAGGAATTACCCTTTGGGGAGGCACTCGGGGGCTGCACATCCCAACAGTCGGAGGCCAAAGTCCCGCATGACCTAAAAGCTGAAGGAGCAGCGGGAAATCTCTTGGCCAGAAAGCGGCAGCAGCAGGCAGGACACTCGAGGCTCCAGAGGCACCAGGACAAGCCCTGCCCTGCTCTGAACACTCCCTGGGCTTTTTGGGATCGGGCTGGGCTGAGGGGTTTTACACTCCCACCGTGCCAGGCGGCTCCAAGCCCTGTCCAGCCTGCCCGGGATGGATGGGCATCCCTTGGGAGCATCCCACGGGCATGTCCTGGAGCTGGGGCACGCAGCAGCGGGACGAGGCGCTCTGGGCACCCCCTGGCCGTGGGATGGAGCGGCAGCCGGAGCAGCCGCGGAGCTCCGAGCAGCTCGGAGCGAGAGCCCAGTCATTAGATGGTGCTCTTCTTCCATGGAATATCGCAGCGGGACATTCCCGCCTCTCCGTTCCTGGGTACCCCCCTTTCCCTGCCCGGAGGATCCCGTGTCGGGGCTCTTTGGGGTGCCTGCCTCATGCTGCCCTGTACACTGTCCTCTTCCCCTGGGTTACTGCCCCTCCCAGCCCCAAATCCCCCTGTTCCAGGGTCCTGGGGGATGCTCTGTGCACAGGAAGGAGCTGTGCAGCTGTAAAATACTAATAATATTTGTTTCCATCTATTAATGCCTTCCTGCAGCCCTGCAGAGCCGGTGGGGCGGATGAGGCTTCTTCCCCCTGCAGTGGCAGCCCAGCTCGGGGTCACTTGGGTGCAGAGTGCGCTGGGACACGCTGGTGTGGCTGTGTCCTGCTCAGCCAAACCCTCCTGTGCTGCCCCAGCTAATAAAGGGGCTGCTTAATTACTGTGTAATGAGCTGGTGCAGAGGAAGCAGATGACCTTCCCTTGGGAAACACCAAGTCCCTCTGCCCAGCGTGTCCTGTGGGCTGTCCCATCCTCAGAGCCCCACAAGAAATGCCAGGAGGGAAAGGTCTGTGCCTTTCTCTGCCTCACTGCCACCCTGAGAGGGGAAATGTCCCACTCTGAGCTGGGATAGCCAGGAGCTTCTTGTGGCTGCAGCTTTATGGAATCCGAGTGTGAATTTGCCCTGGCAAAGCTCGCCTGTGTTTGTGCACCTGTCTGCTGGCAGAGCTGGGGGTGCTCACCTGGAGAAGGCTCCAGGGAGAGCTCAGAGCCCTTGCAGGGCCTGGAGGGGCTCCAGGAGAGCTGCAGAGGGACTGGGGACAAGGCCTGGAGGGACAGCACACAGGGAATGGCTCCCACTGCCAGAGGGCAGGGCTGGATGGGGCAGCCTGTTTGCTCCCGTCTGGAAAAGCCTCAGTGCTCAGAGTGAGAGTACTGGGGAGACCTTGAAAATAAATAGTCCAGGGTTAGATAAACAAAGTTTCCCTTTCCCAAATGCCAGGATTACACCACGGCTTCGAATTTTACAGAAAAAAAAAAACTGCAGATGAAGCAAATTGGAGGAGAAAATGAACCCAAGGAAAGTGCCCTGGAGGAATGGGATCTTTGCAGGGAGGGGAGAGGGGACTGGAGCTGGAGGGAACGCCAAGGCCAGTTCGGACTGGGGCTGGGTAAGCAGCTGGCAGAGCCCTGGCTCAGCAAACTGCACACTCTGTCACTCTGGGACTGCGGGAAAAGGAAAACGCAGACATAAATGAAACCCTATGGAAAGCGATTGCAAAACTCGGACTCGCTCCGGCCAGTGAAGCGCAGGCGAAGGAAGCCCCACCTCCGCAGAGCCATCCCCACCTCCGGGCGGGCAGGAGCGGCGCGAATGGCCCCGGCTCTCCCGGCAGAGGGACAGCCTGGCTGCCTGGGCTGAGCGAGCATCGGGGGAGCGCCGGCAGCGAGGGTGAGTGCGCAGAGCTGCCCGCCCGTGGAGGATGGCTCCGCTGCCCCTCGGGCTCTGCCGGGGTGAACTTTCTGCTACTCTGCGGGGCTGGGAGCAGCTTCAGCGGCAGAAAGAGGAGTGTCACCGTGCCTGCTCCGTGCCTGCCTCTGCACGTGTGCTCTGTCGCTCCCTCTCTGCTTGTGCTTATTTGTTTGAGGGTCTTTTCTTTTCCCGCTTATTTCTCCCGCTGCAGGGAATTTTCCCATTTTCCCACTGCTGCCCCGCTGGCTTTCTCCCGTGGTTTCACTTCTCCTAGGAGGGCACTGGCTGTTTGCGGCCCGGATCCTGGGAAGGGGCCGGGCAGCGTGGGTCTGACCTGTGCCTGGCTGCCACAGGGAGCCCGGCCGGG
>NW_005054627.1:152186-154269 GCF_000277835.1 Geospiza fortis
GCCGGTGGGGTTCTGCTGGCTCCTGCACACTGGGAGCTGCTGTGTCCCCTCAAGCCTTTGGGGTGGGCACATCCCTCGGGAGCCAGCGTGGGAACAGCCTGTCCTCCCCGGAGCACGGATTTCAGGTTTGGGTGAGGCTGGCCACACCTGCTGCTCTGCCAGGTGTCCCTGCTGGGCATGGGGACATGGGGACGGCTCTGCAGGGGTGGGTGGGCTGTGTCCCCTCCTGTGTGGGGGCTGCTGCTCTGATCCCACCTCTGGAGATGGGCACCCAAGGGCAAGGACACCCCCGGAGGGGCAGCTTCTGTGTCAGGAGGGAATGGCACTGCATGTCCCAAAAAACGCTGGCTGCCCTGGACCCCTGGCAGTGCCCAAGGCCAGGCTGGACACTGGGGCTTGGAACAGCCTGGGGCAGTGGGACAGAGCCCCGGTTCCTCCGTGGTTCCTGGCTCCCCGTGTGCTCCCAGTGCTCTCCTGGGGGTGCTGCTCTGCCCCATACCCTGCCCTGGACCTGCCACACGCACCCTGGCTGGAGTAGGTTAAATATTGGGTGTCTGAGCCATGATGTTGCTTTGGGGGCATGGCCTGGGAGCCTCTTTTTCCCCCTCAGCACCTGCCATTGGCACGGCAGGCTTTGGAAAGGTGCTTTTCCAGGGAAGTGGCGGCAGTGTGGGAGGCAGAGCGGGCGGTGAGGGGAATTCCTGCCTTGAGACACGATTGGAACACCGCAAGGCTCTGAGGCGCCGTCCAGGGAAAACCGAGAGTGAGTGTGGGGCTGGAGAAACCCCAGGACACGATCACGCCCAGGGATGCAGGAAAGGGCTTGTTGCTGTCAGGCAGCTCAGCTGGGGCCAGCTGTGCCTCCAGCTGCAGGTCTGGGCACCTCCAGAAGATAATTCCATTTGCACTGGACTTTCTTGGTGCCTCTGGGCATACAGATGACAGTGCAGTCCACCAATGTTAAATAATGGGAGAAGGACACTGGGTAGTTCCCCCTGCTGCCCAAAATACCAGCGTTTCCTCCTTTTCCTGTGCCAGTTCCAGCCCCCACCAGCTGCTCCGGGCTGGGGCTTCACTCCAGCACTTGCTCCTTGTCCATCAGCACCCAGAAATGTCACCAGGTCTGTCCCACCCTCAGTGTTTCCTCTGCTGTTCACAGCCAGCTCCTCTCTTGCTGGCTAAGGAATTTTCTCACTTCTCCTAAGCTCTACTCAGTTCCCTTTCCTGGCAGCAGCATTTCCCTGCTCCTCCCTCCCTCCCTCCATCCATCCATCCATCCATCCATCCATCCATCCATCCATCCATCCATCCACCCACCCATCCATCCATCCCTCCATCCCTGTTGCTTGCAGGTGGCCAGCATCATTCCCAGCTTCTGGTGAAGCAAGTTTTACTGGCCACCTCCAAAATTTGGGGATGCTCTGGTTGGTAACCTCTGCGTTAGTGTGGAGGGGGTAAAGAGCTGCCCTGGAATATCCCTTGGAAATAAATGTTCAGGATTGGGATGCAGCTGCCCCTCATGGAATACTCAGCGCGAGGAGCAGGTCTGTGGTCCTGGCCAGACCGTGAGTGCAGATGGAGGATCTGGGCTTGTTGGGACTTTTTTTGTCAGAAGTTACAGATAATAAATAGCAAACAAGCTCTGGTTTGCTCCAGGAGGTCCCAGCTCCAGGGAGCTGCTGGGGTTTCCATTCAGGATGTGTGTTTGAGGCACAGGGCCATTGCAGGGGCTCTTGCTCCTTGTTTTGCAACAGCTTCCCCTTCAAAAAGTTCATTTTTCTCATCAGAGGTGTCTGTGTCCCTGGAGCCACTCTGGCTCTGCCCGTTTCCTCCAGCTGCTCCTTACACTGCAAACTCTCACAGCTTTCAGGGGAACTCAGCAAAAAAACTGTTTTTCTCAGTTTTCACTCCTGTCCAAGCAGCAGTGAATTACAGAGGGGAAAAAACATCAGGAAGGTATTTATGGTGTATGAAACCCCAAACGGGGGAAGCTGTGGTTTGGGATCACTTCCCTTCAAGCTTCTCTTGGCAGGTGTTTGTCCATGGAGCCAAGCACTGCCTGCAGCCTGTGGAAAGGCAGATT
>NW_005054627.1:154287-156699 GCF_000277835.1 Geospiza fortis
CCTTCGTTCAGCTCTTTAACTCCCACCCAGCGGCTGGAGCTGCTCGAGGCAGGGAGAGTTGGCCTGCCAGACACAGAGGAGGTGGTGCCAAGATAGAGAACGGACACAGGACAAGGCTTTCCTGCAGCACAGCCACATCTGTCCCTCCCAGGCCAGCAGGGTGGGTGTCCAGCACCTGGCCCCATCCAGAGCACAGGGGTGACTTCTGTGCTCAAAATACTGCATGAAACCGTGGAGGGAAGGAGCAAAACGGGCAAAGCTGGGAGATCCTGGTGTGGCAAGCCTCACAAACCCTGGAGCCCCACAGAAACCCTCAGGTGGCGGGAGGAACGGGGCAGGAGCAGTTCAAGGGGTGCTGCTGGCGCACCCCACGGGAGCCTGGGAAGCAGCAGGAGCAGAGGGTGAGGAGGGGTCCTGGGGGGCTGCACACCCCCACAGCTGCACAGCCCTGGGCAGCTGCTGGAAGCCAAGCCAAGAGAGTGATTCGTGGAATTACGCCATTCCAGCCTGGCTGCTTATGTAACTCCAGAGCCATCTCCCTCAGCCACAGGCTCTGGAGTGCCCTCCTTCCCTCCCCTCTCCGAGCCACAGCTGCTCCAGGGTGGAAAGGTCACCCCAGGTGGGATGGATGATGGAGGGATGGAGGGATGGATGGATGGATGGATGGATGGATGGATGGATGGATGGATGGATGGATGATGGAGGGATGGATGGATGGATGGATGGATGGATGGATGATGGATGGATGGATGGATGGATGGATGGATGATGGATGGATGGATGGATGGATGGATGGATGGATGGATGAGTGGATGGCAGAGCTGGGGGCGCTCACCTGGAGAGGAGAAGGCTCCAGGGAGAGCTCAGAGCCCTTGCAGGGCCTGAAGGGGCTCCAGGAGAGCTGCAGAGGGACTGGGGACAAGGCCTGGAGGGACAGGACACAGGGAATGGGCTCAGACTGACACAGTAGGTTTAGATTTGGTATTAGGAAGGAATTGTTCCCTGTGAGGGTGGGCAGGCCCTGGCACAGGTGCCCAGAGCAGCTGTGGCTGCCCCTGGATCCCTGGCAGTGACACGAGTGTCCCCATCTCCGGTTTGGTGCTGCCAGGTGAGCTCCAGCTCCTGCCCCACACCCTGCAGTGCTGCAGCAGGAGAGGATCCCTCCAGGAAGGGCTCCAGCCCAGGCAGGAGTGCCAGGGAGAGGCAGGGAGCTCTGGGAGGCCTCAGCACACACTTGGGGAGCGGGGTTCCATCACTCCCCAAGCAGGGGGGTACCAGAGCAGGGCTGGAGCCTCTCCCTCACTGCCTGTGCTTCCAGGTCATGTGTTTCAACACCAGTTTTCCTCTTCCCTCTAATTTTTAACCTCCAGCAATGTTTTCCTGTTCTAATTTCTTGTAAGATTTCTGTCATCTGTGGCCCATTTCTCATCACACAGAGTCACTGAGCTGGGCCCATCTCATTTCACTTTCTTTTTGCCACATGATGCAAGGCAGAAACAGCTCTCGGGCACATCCCTGCATCCCTTTTTGTTCCCTGTCTTTTTCCATGCCGTGTATCCACTGCCTTTCCCTTCTGCTGTGTTATAAAGCACAGCACCCACATTTTCCGAGCCAGCTTCCCCTTCACCCCAGGCACATAAATCACAGATCACCCCCGTCATAAATACACACCCTGACACCCTTCCAGCCTCGCTGCCACAGAGGCAGAATTATTCAGCAGAAGGAAGACAGATTCCGGAATATTTGCTGGCATTTCCAGTCCCCTGCTGGGGTTTAATTTGCTGTGTTACATTGGCTGTTATTTACTCACGCTCTGCTGAGCCCAGCGTGTGCCTCCCCCTGCTCAGCCCAGGGGAGCAGCTGGTGATGAAGGCTTTGGGTGGAGAAATGGCCTGGGGAATGGGACAGGGTGCTGAGCACCCAGCCCAGACCCTGCTGGCACAGCCAGGGCCCTGGTGCAGCTCCCAGAGGGGCTTGGGGCATTTCTGCTGTCCTGGTGTCAAAGCAGAGGCAGCCTGGGGACAAGTGGAGCATCTTAATCAGTGCTGCAAATGCTTTGGGAGATTGTCTCAGATATAGGCAGTGACAGGACATGGGAAAGCTTCCCACTGCCTGAGGGCAGGGTTAGGTGGGATTTGGGGAAAGAATTCCTCCTTGTGAGGGTGGGCAGGCCCTGGCACAGGTGCCCAGAGCAGCTGTGGCTGCCCCTGGATCCCTGGCAGTGCCCCAGGCCAGGCTGGACACTGGGGCTTGGAGCAGCCTGGGACAGGGGAAGGTGTCCCTGCCATGGCAGGGGTGGCACTGGGTGAGTTTTAAGGTCCCTCTCAACCCAAGGGATCCTTCCCCAGCCTGCAGCTCCCTGCAGTCACTGTCCCCTGGGAGCAGGAGGAGGTGCCAGGCAGGTGAGGCTGG
>NW_005054627.1:156738-175210 GCF_000277835.1 Geospiza fortis
AGCTCCCTGGGATTGCCATGCCAGGCCTTTCTGAGGGATGCACTGACCCAGGACAGAAGTGGGAAGAAAACTGGGCTTTGAGAACAATTCCTGCACCTGTATCTGAAGGAACAGCAGCAGCTGATGGATCTGCAACACTCTGAACAACCAACCATCCGTCCATCCATCCATCCTGGTTTTTAATTTTTTTTTTTAATCAGTTAAGTCTTATCTCCCTCTTTATTTGATGTCCTCTCAGCAGGATCGAAGTACTTTCTGTTTAGTTTCATTCCTAAGGGAGAGGGGCTGGGTGAGCTGGGCGGGATCTGAGGGCAGGGGTTTGTCCTCAGTTTGATCTGCTGGCAAACCCTGGTGTTTGAGATCGCTGCTGAGCACTGCCCGGGGGTCAGCTGCCCTCCCTCCCTCCTCCACACATTTCAAGGAGAGCTGGAAAGGATGACAGAGTGCATTCTGGATTTGTGGTTTGCAGGTCTAGCGAGGGACAGAGACATTAGAGGACACGGAGCCTTCTCCCAGCTCCATGAACGTTCCCATCCCTGGAAATCCAGGCTCCTTTGGGTTTCCTGCCTCTGGTGTTCCACCCTTTTCCTGCCCCCTGAGCAGCCCAGGGGCTGCAGCAGCAAGCCCAGGGCTGTCAGTAATTGATCAGGGCTGGAGCCAGGCAGGTGCCTCTGCCCCAGCACTGCTGAGCCAAACCTCCAGGGGCCGGGGAGTTTTTCCTGCCTGCTTCCATTGAGGATCAAAGCCGCTGTACTGATCCCAGCCTGGATTTGTTACAGCAGCCTCTCTCGGAACGGGCTGAGGGCAGCAAGTGCGTTCTGCAGAGGCTGCTGTGGCACTCGGAACTCGGGCAGGTCCCCTCTGGAATTCACCTCTCAGCGTTTATGAGCACCACAGTGCAGGCAGGCTCCTGCGAGAAGTTACATCAACCCCTGCATTTTGTTAATTAGTTTGAGGCTGCGGGTCCTCGCTCCTTTGCCTCTCATCACGGGGGAAATAGAATTACACACAACAATAATGGGAAGCCTTTCACCCCATTTGCTGCCGAGATGAAAACATCTATTAGAATGTGCTGAACAACAAGTTAAAGCCTAATGGCTCTAACGTGCCTGGGAACAATGCAGCTTCCTGAGCAGGAAGCCTGGCTGCCGAAACCCAACAAAGACATCGCGGCTCCCTGGGGAGGAGGCGCTGACAGGAGGGAAGGACACCTGCAGGCGGGAGGGGCTGCTGGCTTCCCAGGGGCTGGAATTTCATTGCATGCTCGCATTTAGGTGGTGGCCGAGGGTCCAGAAGTGAATTACCTGGAGGGGTAATTCCAGGGGAGATGCGGGAATGCCGTGGGTGACAATGGGATGCACAGGGATGCAGGGCTTTAATCCATCAGTGCTCAGCACGGGGAGGGATGGGAAGCTGCCCCCGATCCTGGACAGATCCCTCCAGAGGGATGCAGAGAGTCCTGGTCAGGGCAGGGCCAGGACTTTGCATCCCCTTGAATCTCATGGGGTTCTGCAGCCCGCTGAGATCCTTCTCAGAGCCCGTTCCTGCAGCCCATGGGGTCCCTCTGGAAACCCATTTCTGCAGCTCACTGCTCCCCTTCGATTCCCGTTTCTCCAGGCAGCTGAGATGCCTCTGGATGGCAGCACAGCCATCAGCTTTGCCAGCTGCCCTGCCAGAGTTTGCTGCTGGCAGCCAGCTGAGGGTGCCCCATCACCCAGGCCGTTGATAAGGCGTCACACCGACCCCAGAAATGTTGCACAATGTTGTCCTTGGCCCTGCTGAGCAGCGTTTCACCTCGCAGCCTCTGGGGTTTCGCATTTTGCAGGCGGCTTTGTGGCTTTGCAGAATCAAAGTTCCCCGAGCAGAGGAAAGCCAGGAACAATCAGTGGCTGCTGGGCAGACCTGTGTGCCCGCTGTGGGGGTGTTTGGCAGGACTCTGCCTGCTGAGCAGGGGGGAATTGAGGCGCAGGCCCGAGCATTGTGCTGAGTGATTTATCTCTGACAGGCTGACAGCATGACGGGGAGCAGCCAGCCCGACGTGGCCCGGAGCAGGCTCTGCAGGAGCCCCTTTCTCAGCATCAAGGTAAACACCCCTGCTTCCCCAGCACCCCCTCGGCTCCCTGCGCTGGGAAACAGCAGCTCAGCCTCCTGCAGAAGGCACTGGGAGGATTTATGGGCGCCAGGTGTGCTTGGGAAATGCCCTCTGTGTTCCCAGGGCACAAGTGCCTTTGGTGTGGAGTTGTCTCTGTTCCAGAGCCAGTGGTGGGGCAGCGATGTTTCAGTGCAGGTTTAACTCCCAGCTCCTCCAGAGAGTCACAGGATGGGATGGGATGGCTTGGAGGGACCTTAAAGCCTGTCCAGTGCCACCCCTGCCATGGCAGGGACACCTTCCACTGTGCAGGGAACAATTCCTGCCCAAGAGCCCGCCTAGCTCTGGCTTTGTCAGTGTGAAGCCTTTCTTCTAAGTCCTGGCTCCTCCTGGGTTTGGTGCAAGCCCAGGCTCACCAGGTGAGGGTTTGAGGAGCTCTGCAGAACCACAGGCTGCAGAACCACCTGGAATGGTTCCCTGTGTCTTGCAACATCTGCTTCATTTCCTTCTGGCTCGATAATTCCCTGTTATCAGTAGTGGCAGCCCTATCACCAGTGCATGACAGCATTCAGGGTAGTTGGAAGCCAATTACCTGCCTCATTGGAGAGTCTCGCCAGGCCAGAGAGCAAAACATGACAGTCAGTCTTAAAGGCTCAAGACTTCTCTGTCCCTTTTGTGGGGGCGATTTGGGGTTTTGAGGGTTTTTCTATGAATGCTGGTGCATTTAGTCACCCTCCTCCGTGTGGCAGGAGCAAAGTGAGTCACTGAGGCAGGGGCCAGCAGAGCCTGCACAGAGGCTGGAGACACAGAGCCATGGCCTGAGGCTCTTCCCCAGTCCTCTTTCAGCCCATTCAGCTGCTTTTTATCTGGTGGGCTTTGCTTGGTTCTTCTTTACTCCCCAGCAAGGTTATCTTCACAGATATGACCCTGCTGATTTTTCCATGAGGAGATATTTTAAAGGGTTCAAAGACTGAACCATTGAGGGGCAAAGCCAGCAGTATCAAGCTGTATTTTGCTGCATCTGTGAAGGTAGAGCCTAAAATCCCAGACTGGTTTGGGTTGGGGGGGACCTTGCAGACCCTCTTGTTGCAAGCCCTGCCATGGGCAGATGTGGAGGAAGCCTTGTCACCAAGAACACAATTATCCTCGGCACAGGATGTTTTCCCCTTTTCTCCTGGGGTGTTTTTTCCAAGAACTTAGCCACCCTGTCCGGTTTCTAAATGACTTCCTCCGAGAACAAAACTTGCAGCCCAGGGTTTGAGTGGCTCTTGCAGAGACACAGAACCATTGCACAATGTGGTTGGATGTGTTTGAAGTGGCTGGAGGACCAAAAATCACAGCACTGCAGTTTTTATGGGTATTTATATCTCCAGAGACGTGTCACAAAAACCATGGACCACGTGTCAAAATGCAGCTGAGGGACATAGCCAAACAAATGCATTTTGAGCTGCAGAGGATGTGGGGCAGTGCTGGGCAGCTGCTGTAAACCCCTGCAGTTCCAGGATCTGGATACTCAGCGGGCTGTGTGCCTGGCTGCCTGCAATAACCAGATCTGGTTTCAGCCTTTCCCTCTGAGGTGATGTGCTCAGGAAGCAGGGCCTGGACACAGGCAGTGACTCGCAGGAGGTTCAGCAAGGCTGACTCTGGGGACGCCTTCCTTTGGCTGGGTGACACTTTCCCAGCCCAGACACGTTGCAGCCGTCAGTGGTGACATGAGGCTGGAAGGGGGGAGGTCCTGGATGCTGTCCTGGTGTGCAGTGACCTCAGCCCGGCCCTGCCATTCCCAGGGGTTTGACCTTCCCCCTTTCTGTGCTGGGGATGCTGCCTTGGCTGACAGAGCAGCCCAGCTTGGCAGTGACCTCACTTGAGGCCTGGACCAGAATGAGATGCAGCAGGAATCCAGGCCAGGCTCAGCAGTTTCTCCATGGTGGGAGCTGCTGCAAAACACACGGAGCAGGAGCAGTGCCCCAAGGGTTTGGGCACCAGCCCAGAGTGAGGGCAGCAGCTCTGGAAGGAGCCAGGGCACCCAGACCATCCCACGGGAAGGTGGGTGGGCTGTGTCCTGAGGGTGTGTGACTGCTTGGGATGGGTATCTGAGCTCCTCTGGGGGCTGGAGGGGTGCCTGGCACAGCCACAAGGCAGCAGGAGGGAGGTGGCTCAGATGGAGGAGGGAGGATGGAGACAGGGCAGATTATTTGACTTTGACCAGGTTTGCTTCTGGAAGTGGAAGAGAGCCATCACATTTTCCAAAGGAGATGTGTTTTACATCCAGGGCTTTGTGAAAAGGAAAGGAAAGCAGCCTGAATTCTTGTCCCTGACCTGCTGAGTTGTTTGTTGGTGTGTTTGGAAGGGCTCATTCCTGTCCCACAAGAGCTCCCAGCAGTGGGGATGGCTGTCTGCCCCTGGCTGAATGGGAACAGGACTGTTGTGCAACATCCCTTCTGCTGCTGCATCCGAGGGACAGGGCCAACACAAACAGGGCTCATCCCAGCTGAAGGCAAACACATCCCAGTGTTTGTCCAAAGCCACTTCTCAGCTAAGAAATTACACCCTCCTCGCAGATACTGACCCTGCTGTGACTTTTGGCAGGGGCCAGTTCCATGGTCCTGACCTCATCTCAGGAGATTTCACTGCTGGCAGAGCAGGGGTGATATTTCCAGGGCTTGTGGTCAGAGGTTGAAGTTGGATAATGGTGCCTTTCTGAGGGGGATGAAGTTTGCTGTGCTGCAGCTCTGGGTGACCCTGCAGCTCTGGGTGACCCTGCTGGGGGCTCCATTTCTGTGTTGGCAGTTCTTTGTGTTCTGCCACGGGCTGCTGCAGCTCTCCCAGCTCCTGGTCTCCGGCTACCTGAAGAGCTCCATCTCCACCATCGAGCGCCGCTACGGCCTCTCCAGCCAGACCTCGGGGCTGCTGGCCTCCTTCAACGAGGTGAGCAGCCCCCCCAGCCGTGCCCCCGTGCCCCTGAGCGCTGTCCCCGTGCTGCCCTGCCCGGGGACACGGCGCTGCTCTGTCCCTGCAGGTCGGGAACACGCTGCTGATCGTCTTTGTCAGCTACCTGGGCAGCCGCGTGCACCGGCCGCGCCTCATCGGCTGCGGGGCCCTGCTGGTGTCCCTGGCCGGCTTCCTCATGGCCCTGCCACACTTCCTCACGGGCCCCTACGAGTACGACCACTCCGTGGCCAGTGAGTGCTCAGAAACCTGCTCAGAAACCTGCCCTGGGCCCTGGGACCCCAGGAGCAAATAACAGAATGACAGGGTGGTTCGCGTGGAAAACACCGTGAAGATCATCTCGTTCCACTCCTGCCATGGCAGGGACACCTTCCACCGGCCCAGGGGGGCCTTGGACACTGCCAGGGATCCAGGGGCAGCCACAGCTTCTCTAGGCAGCCACCCTCTCAGGGAGCAATTCCTTCCCAACATCCCACCTATCCCTGCCCCCTGGCAGAGGGAAGCTGTTGGGAAATGGCCTTCCCTCCAGGCACTGCGAGCTGCAAGCTGTTGGCTTCCCCTCAGGACATTTTATTTTTCTGAGAATGAAATCATCTCAGCCCTGAGAGGCAGCAGCTACTGGTGGAAAGCAGAGCCAGGGGGATGTGGGGACCATGGAACCATGGGAAAGGGCAGGAAAACAACCAAAACGCAGGCTGTGCCTCTGGCTCCCCTTGTTTGCTGCACATCCAGCCTCACCTGCCTTCCCTGGTCTAGCTGGGCTGTCCTTGAGGTTTTAGGCCCCGCTGGAATATCAGCCTCCCTTGAGAAAGGGTTTAAATCACTCATGTAGGGAACAGGACAGGGTGGGTTTGGGATTTTCTGCCTAAAGGAAAATGAAGGGATGGGAACAGAAAGAAAAAACAAGGTACTTGCTACCTCCCGAGTTCCTGCCATGAAGGTCCACCAAACCTTCTAGAAGCCTCCACTAAACATGTTTGGCTCACCAGAGGGAGGGCAGCTGGTTCAGGCAACTGCAGACACCAAAGGAAGGCTGAATAGCTGAACCATTGCTGGCTGCAAGCAGGGGCCAGCTGTAACCCCAGCTTGGAAACACTGAGTTGGTGTTTCAGCAGTGCTGCTGCAGGTGGGCCTGTGTCTGAGCACTTGGAGCTCCACAGGATCTGGGGCATAACCATGGAAATCCTGCTGTCAGCACCAGCACCCCCTTGCCCGGGGTTCTGAGGAAGATGAGGGTGCTAGAATCGGCCCTTTCACTTAGGCAGCTCTTCTGAAGAAAACGAGCTCTCATTTCCTGGGTAGCTGCTCACAAAATCTGCAGGTTTGCTCATTTACCTGTATTGGGCGGTCTATCAAAGGTCCTGGGAGTGACCCTTGATGGAGGAAAAGCCTTGAAGGCTTTCCAGGCTCATGATGCCATCTCTGTGAACACCAGTGCGGTGATCTTTGCACTTCTTTGTGTTTTCTTTCACCTGCCATCTAAGATAAGGGTAAAGATAAGATAAGGACTGAGATAAGGATGTGGAGCTGCTGGAGCAGACCCAGAGCTGGGGGTGTTCAGATCCTTCCAGTGCCTGAATGAAGAAGTCCCTCCTGCAGACCGAGCTCCTCAGGGCTGTCCCCTTGTCACCTCAGGCACCTTCAGCAACACCACGGACCTGTGCCAGCCCGGGGCCCCGGCGGCTGGGGCCAACCTGAGCGATGCCAGCTGCCCTCCCCACGGCTCCAGGGAGAACCAGGAGGTGCTGCTGGTGATGTTCGTGGCCCAGGCCCTGCTGGGCATCGGCGGCGTGCCCATCCAGCCCTTCGGCATCTCCTACATCGACGACTTCGCCAGCCACAGGAACTCCCCCCTCTACCTGGGTGAGGCTGCTCCTGGGCTGGAGCCAGGCCAGGCTGCGATAATTGGCATTAATGAGAGCAGGGTTCATTGCAGCCCTGCTCTGCACACAGCCAGGAGGGATTCTGCAGAAAGGGTCTATGTGCTTCAGGCTTGGGCAGGCAGCAGGAGAGCTGGGAAGAACCATTTGGGGTAGAAACTGGGGGTTTTTGGCCTGAGAGTGACAAAAACTGGAGTTAATTACCATAAACTCCTCCAAAGAGGCTTCAGGAAGGACTAGAGGGACAGTCTGATCTCTGTGTTCACAAGTGGCAGCTGTGGGTTTAAGGGGCAGCAGTGGGGACTCTGTTTAGCTGTCAGCAAAGCCAAACAAGCCAAAGAAAGCAAAAAAACCAAACCAAAGAAAGCAGTTTCAACCAGCTGGGAGATGGGGGTGCTGGAGAACAGCTTGGGCACAGGCCCACAGGGCTGTCCCAGCGTGGTGAGATGGACAAGGTGGTCTTTGCAGCTCCTTCCAGTCCTTCCCCAGCTGCTACCTGTCACAGCCTGGAACTGAATGGAGCAGCAAAGGTAGATCAAAACCAGGTCATTACTGCTGGAAAAAGGAAGCACAGCATCAAGTTTTGTTCTGGTAGGTGATCCAAACCTCTCACTTGTAAGGTAGGAGTTGAATCTTACATGTGTGGATTTCTTTTATCAGCAATTCGCAGAGAAGAGTTCACTGATAACTTTTATCTCCTTCACCTTGTAAAAGTTGGTGTTCCCTGGATTACTGATGCCAAGGGGCACCTCTTGTTCCTGGGAGTACTGCAGTCCTTCTAGGAGGCCGAGTGTCAGGAAAGGTCTGAGCCAAAGGGAATTCCACGTGGGAAAGGAAGATGGGGCGCATGGGGCTGTTGCTCCTGGAGACAGAAAGCTGCCAGGGAAATGGGCTGTGCTGGAGGCAGGTGCAGCAGAGCCTGAGGCTCCTGTGTGCCCCAGGTCCCTTTCCCAGGCTGAGCCCTCCCTGCTCTCGTGCCCCACAGGAATCCTGTTCTCCCTGACAGTCGTGGGGCCGGGGGTGGCCTTCATGCTGGGCTCTGCCATGCTGAGGTTCTACGTGGACATCGACAAAGTCAGCTCAGGTGAGGCAGCACAGGTCCTGGCACAGCTCTGGGAGAAGAGGGGATTCCAGCCCCCCGGGGGTTCTCTGTGCCAGTGGGGCAGAGTGGGCATCCAGCACATCCCTGGGCCAGCTGTCTCCGTCCAAAGGAGCTCTTTGGACGCCCTGGGGGCAGCAATGAAATGGGGAAGAGACCATGGAATGTGATTTAGTGGTGGGATGATCGGGGCAAACGCTGCCCAGGCCCCAGGACTGATGGTCCCTGGGCAGGGAGCCACCACCCTGGGGCTGGTTGGTGCTGGGGGTGGCTGGGGCCGCTGGGGTCCCTGTTTTTTCCCAGCACTGGTCTGATGGCCCTCTCCTCTCCTCTTGCAGCTGAGGTGCAGCTCACCAACAAGGACCCACGCTGGGTGGGGGCCTGGTGGCCCGGGTTCCTGGTGGCTGCCAGCCTGGTGGCCCTGTGTGCCCTGCCATACTTCTTCTTCCCACGGGAAATGCCAAAAGAGGTAGGAGAGGTTCTGCACACACACACACACACACACACACACACACCTCGGTGGGGCTGAAATGCCACAGGAACCAAAACCACGAGAGTTCTGTGCCTTGGGGAGGGGAGGATGCAGTCCCAGATTCTCATGTTTACCAGAGGTTTGCCAGGGGAGGCTTTGCCCATCCTGGCAGCTTTTGTCTGCATTTTGGAGGGGGAGTTGAAATTGCATCAGTGGGCTCCTGGCAGAGCTGGGGAGGAGGGCAGGGAGTGTCTGGGCAGTGCAGAGCTGCACACCAGTAGTGTGTGTGCAGTCCAGAGCTGCTCCTCAGGGGTCTCTGAGCACTCCAGAGCTGCTCCCCAGGGCCTCCCCGAGCGTCCCGGCCGCGCGTGGCAGCGCCTCGGGAGCAGCAGAGCAGAACGAGCTGTGCTGGCAGAGGAGGTGTTTCTGAGGGCTGGGATGTGCCTGGAACTGCTGGGACCCGCTCAGGAGGTGAAGCTGTGCTCCTCTTGGCTGTGCTGGAAGTGGTGTCAGTGCCCTCCACATGTGCTGAGCATCGAAACCTCCCTGCCTGAACAAGTCTGTGCAGAGCAATCCTTCATTTCTCCTGACACTGCCTGAATCTCCACAGGAATCAGTGCAGACTGGGGGTTCCCTGACCTGTTCTGCCAGCTCAGCTTGGGGGTGCAGGGATTTACTGCTGCTGACCTGAGCTGTGAGGTGATGGGGCAGTGAATTACTGCTGCTGACCTGAGCTGTGAGGTGATGGGGTGCCCTGTGCATGGCAGGAGGGGGGTGACCCCAAATGCAGCATGCCTGATCGCTCCTCCTGCAGCCTGGGCTGCCCTCAAGCCTTGGGAAAGGTCTGGGCTAGCAGGCTCGAGGCTCATCTTAGGGAAAAGTTCTTCATTAGGGCTGATGGGAATATTAATTTCATAAACGCCTCTCGAGAGAAGGTAATGCACTTCCAGCTAAAACAGCTGCACTTCCTGGCAAGTGCTGCACTCTGAGCAGCTTGGAAGGGTTTAAGGGGGAACAGGCTATTGATTTTAAAAGGAGCAGGAAGGTCTCACCCTGCTCTGCTGGCTGGGATCTGTAGGGAGCACTCCCACATGGCTGAGCACCCACATGTCCCTCTGCAGCATGTGAATTTCTTGAATTCTTGGATTTCTCCCCATCTTTGCATCTCCCTCAGAAAGCTCTTGGAATCTGCTGACAGTTAAAAATAATAGTAGGAAAATACAGCAACTAGCCAAATTCTGCCCTCTTTGCAGAATGGGAGGCACTGGGGCAGCCACGCCTGTCCTGTGGGGGTATCAGCACCAGCAAGGGGCCCTGCCTAAAAAAATTCAAATAAAAATCCTTGCAGAAAGTTTGCCACATGCTGTGCTGGGTAACACATGTGAGCTGCAGGAGCACTCCAAGATGTGCTGGAAATGGATATTTTCCTCTGTGTGTGTGTGCTGACCTGCCCACAGCACATCCCTTCAGGCTCAGCCTGGAAAAGCACAGCCCTGCTGGGCCAGAGGCAGCTGAGGAGCTCCTGCAGCCCCAGCTGGGATCCCACTCGTGCCCACCCTCCTCAGAGGGCATCGTGCAGCAAGCACTGGGTGTCACGGAGCCCTGTGCGCCTCTGGAGACTGATCTGCCTCCTCCCACCAGCCAAGACACAGCTACGTGTTTTATTCCACGCTGCAGCTTCACCTTTTCCTGATGAATTCTTCCTTTGAAGTCCCAGGAATGGCTCGTGTTAACATTAATGAGAGTGTGGGGCTGCTCTTTTGATCTTTTTCTCCTAAATTAGTCGCTCCAAAGCCAGAACATTTTTATTTCTCTGCTTTGCTGCTTGCCAGTAGGTTTCGAGCACCAAAGCATCCTGAATAATCCTCTGATCATGGCAAAGCCATGAGGTTGTCATGAAATCAGGAAGGGGATGAGAGGATGAGGTTCTTATACAGGGAAAACTGTTTTCATTCAAGAGCAGCTTTTTCCCCAGAAATTCCAGTTTAATCCTGCCTCCATGGGTCTGAACCATTCCTTGGAGTTGTGTCCTGGGTTGTGAGGAGCTCCCAGCACTCTCCAGTTGCTGTGTGGCCATAGTTTAGCTCATGCTTTGCCATCTGCTGGTGTATCCCAAGGCAGGCAGCAGTGTTGCCACAATATTCCAATATTCCTGCCACACAGGCTCTGCCTGTCCTGCAGCTCTGAGGGTGACACAAAAAGGGGCTGGAAGGGGCAAAGCTGCTCTCAGAGACAAAACAGACACTTCCAGGGATGCAGGGGGAGCCACAGCTGCTCTGGGCACCCTGTGCCAGGGCCTCAGCACCCCCACAGGGAACAATTCCTAACCCTGCCCTCCTTCCTCCTAAAGTCATTCCCTCTTGTCCTGTCCCTCCCTGTCCTTGCAAAAAGTCCTGTCCAGCTCTCCCAGGGCCCCCAAGAGGTGCTGGAAATCGAGGTCCTTCTCTGGAAAAAGGAACTGTGGTGCTCTGGGTGCCTCATTAAAGCTCCAAAAGCACCACCAAAGGCAGCCCAGGAACAAAGAGAGCCAAGTGGCAGGACAGGCTACAGGAATCCTGCTCTCTACAGCTGGACTTTCCCCAGGGAGCTCTAAAGGCAGGCACAAAGAGCAGCTAAAAATAATCCTCCCTTGTGGTGGGAGCAAGGTGCCCCTCAGCTGGTTATTTTACCACTCCTGGAAACAGGGTCCCTGGAGGGACCCACACCTGCTGGAAGAGGCATAATGAGGTGTTTGTAGGGAGCCTGACCTTGTCAAAGGGAAAATAGCTCTTTCCAAAGCCGTGAGCTTTGCACTTTGTTTGTCTAATATGAAAATAACTTCTGTGACCTTACTTTTCAGCGAGCTGGGAGTGCCAGGTTCTGTTCACAGCCAGAGGGAAACTCTGCAGAAACCTCAAAATAAACAAAGAGAACCTCTCTGTCACAGAGCAGGTCATTCATGCCTGTTTCCAGGGGTGCATTTGGATCAAGCCAGCCTGCTGGCACCTCTGGCTGCCCTTCTCACAGGTGCAGGAGCAGGTGGGAGAGCAGGAGCTGCCAGGGAGAGCTGCTTTCATTTTCCTCTCCTGCAGAGCCCTGCTCAGCCATGCCCGGATTTACTCCTGTCTGTGCAGGGAGATGGGGGATTTCCCCAGGCCAAGGTCAGGCTGGGGACGC
Organism: Geospiza fortis; assembly: GCF_000277835.1. Taxonomy (NCBI): domain Eukaryota; kingdom Metazoa; phylum Chordata; class Aves; order Passeriformes; family Thraupidae; genus Geospiza; species Geospiza fortis. Next base: position 168,384 of record NW_005054627.1, read on the forward strand.
TGTTCCTGATGCAGAGTGTGAGGCAGCCTCATTCTCCCTCCCCAAAAGCCTGCCTGCCTCCTCCAGCCCCCTGAGGGTGGCAGTGATGCCAGTGGACTCATGGAATGACGGCATGGGGTGGGTTACAGGGACCCTAAAGCCACCCCTGCCATGGACAGGGACACCTCCCACTGTCCCAGGGTGCCCCAAGCCCCAGTGTCCAGCCTGGACACTTCAGGGATCCAGGGGCACCTAAAAATGCAGATAAAATCTGATTGCAAAACCGTGAGATGCAATGAATGGCACCAAGGAGCTGAGTCCTTTAAGGATTCACCCAGGAAGATCCAAGTGTGGGGGCATTTTGCAAGCTGAGTTTGTTTCTCCTTGGCAAATGCTGGGGCAGGGCTGAGCAGCCAGCTCGTGTTACTGCACCTTCCAGCTCCAGCTTGACAAATTTCTGCTCTGAGAATGCCAAAATCCCCCGTGGCAGAGGGACAGCATCCTCCTCAGGGCTTGGGCATCTCTGATGGTGCAGCAGCACCTTTCCAGCATCATCCACAGCAAGCAGGCTGGATCCCTGCTTTTCTTTCTGGCCCTGCTTTCCTTCAGCCCACAGGAATGTATTTCCTGATCCTTTCAGACAGCAAAACACCATGCCAGGGCCAAGGCAGCACAGGGAGAGGAGCTTCCCCCCTCTGTGAGGGCTTTGCTCCATGTGCACGCAGCTGAGCCACGGAAACATGGCCCGCAAGGGTCACACACGGGGACATCCCAGACTGGGGGATCGGGGGAGCTGGGGTTTTGTCTGGACGTGCAGGCTGTTGACTCTCAGAAGTACAAACAGCTGGAAGCTGAGGAAGCCACGGGCAGGAGCAGCTTGAATGTATTTTTGGAAAACGCTGCAGTTTCAGAGCAGAGAAGAGCCCCTGTAAGGCAGTTGAAAAGTGAAAGGGGTTTTATCTTTGCATTTGAAAAATGTATGAAAGCCTGAGCTCCAGCAATTCAAAACAGGAAAGGAGTTTCGTTGCTTCTGCCCTTAAAAAGGGCAGGTGGCAGCCCCAGCACAGGCACTGTGACCTCGCTGCTGTTTAATGAGCACTCTCATCTCAGAGCAGAGGAGGGGTTTCAGCCCAAGAGCTGCTGTTTCCTCCTGTCCATGACAGATCTCTAATTGCTGCTGGATGAACTCATTTGCCCAGCTCGGGTCAGGGCTGCTGAGCTGATGGGGTGGCAGAGCTGTAAACACTCTGTGGCTTCCCCTGCAAACCACGCTGCCCCGAGCCCTGCCGGGCACAGGAGCACATCTGCAGTCAGTGCCAGTGTCCCAGCAGCTCCAGTGACATCTCAGCCTGCTCCTGGGGCTCCCCTGCAGGGGATCAGAGCACATCCCAGCAGCGCTCCTCTGGGATCAGAGCACATCCCAGCAGCGCTCCTCTGGGATCAGAGCACATCCCAGCAGCGCTCCTCTGGGATCAGAGCACATCCCAGCAGCGCTCCTCTGGGATCAGAGCACATCCCAGCAGCGCTCCTCTGGGATCAGAGCACATCCCAGCAGCGCTCCTCTGGGATCAGAGCACATCCCAGCAGCGCTCCTCTGGGATCAGAGCACATCCCAGCAGCGCTCCTCTGGGATCAGAGCACATCCCAGCAGCGCTCCTCTGGGATCAGAGCACATCCCAGCAGCGCTCCTCTGGGATCAGAGCACATCCCAGCAGCGCTCCTCTGGGATCAGAGCACATCCCAGCAGCGCTCCTCTGGGATCAGAGCACATCCCAGCAGCGCTCCTCTGGGATCAGAGCACATCCCAGCAGCGCTCCTCTGGGATCAGAGCACATCCCAGCAGCGCTCCTCTGGGATCAGAGCACATCCCAGCAGCGCTCCTCTGGGATCAGAGCACATCCCAGCAGCGCTCCTCTGGGATCAGAGCACATCCCAGCAGCGCTCCTCTGGGATCAGAGCACATCCCAGCAGCGCTCCTCTGGGATCAGAGCACATCCCAGCAGCGCTCCTCTGGGATCAGAGCACATCCCAGCAGCGCTCCTCTGGGATCAGAGCACATCCCAGCAGCGCTCCTCTGGGATCAGAGCACATCCCAGCAGCGCTCCTCTGGGATCAGAGCACATCCCAGCAGCGCTCCTCTGGGATCAGAGCACATCCCAGCAGCGCTCCTCTGGGATCAGAGCACATCCCAGCAGCGCTCCTGTGGGATCAGAACACATCCCAGCAGCGCTTCTTTGGCTTTCTGTGCCTGGGGTGTGGGACACCCCGAGGGAGCTGCCATGGACCTTCCCTCTCCGAGCCCTCCAGGGTTGGGGACCCCACACTGCCCTGGGCAGCCTCTTGCCTTAGGGGGTGACCAACATCCTGCCTCCATTCCAGACCTCCTCCTTGCCTGGATACATTTCCCTCTTACAATTGCTGCCTCTTTCCTGCCCAGCAGCTTGTGAGGGAGCACAGGGATTGCTCACCCTCCATCCAAAGCCAGGTGTGTCCCTCCTGGGGTGCCTGTGCCCTCACACAGGGGTAGAACAAGCTGGTAGAGCACAGCTGGACACGACAGGGATGGCCGTGCTGGGCTGCTGTGTGTCGGGGTCTGGGAGACAAAGGCCAGGGCAGGGAAGCTGTGGCATGGCGTGTGCAGTGACAGCCTCTGGTGTGTCCCCAGGTGGTGAGAGGGAAGGACAGAGGCAGCAAGAAGAGGGAGGACGTGCTGAGCCAGCTCAGGCCGAGGTCCCAGCACACGGAGAGCCTCTCCCTGATGGAGTTCATCAGACGTAAGTGAGCCCACACCCCTGCACAGACAGCAGCTCACACGGCCACGCTGGGCCCTGCCAGGGCTGCAGTGCTGCCAGGGAGCAGGGATGCTCCCCCTGGGCTCAGCCCAGCTCCTGGATCAGCCCTTGACATGCGCCTTAGGCTCAGGGTTGGGTTTAAGCCCTCTGCTCCCTGCCCTGCTGCACCTCCTGCCAGCCAAAGCACCTGGCCTTGGTCACTCTGAGTGCCACATTCCTTCCCTGGCAGTCCCCAAGGCCAGGCTGGACAGGCCTTGGAGCAGCCTGGCACAGTGGAAGGTGTCCCTGCCATGGCAGGGGTGGAATGGAATGGGCTGTAAGGCTCCTTCCAACCCAAATCCTGCTGTGACTCTGATCTATGGCTCATGTGGGCAGTGGGAATCAGAGGCCAAAGTCTCACCAGAGCCCAAATGCAGGCAGGGAGGAGGGGTGCCAGCTGTGGGGCTGGAGCGGAGCCATGGGAAGGGACAGACCCCTTCAGTCAGAGGGGTTTGGGGGCTGCTCTTGCTCAGTCCTCAGGCCCTGGAATCAGGAATCGGTCCCACAATAGCACTGGCAACTTCTCCTCCCCAAAAAACCTCATAAGACTCCCTCCTGCAAGGCTGGAGATGCTGTCCAAGGCAGGCTGACCTCCTGTACCACTGAGAGAGGCCAGCACTGCCTGGGGCCAGGGTCTGGGCAGTTAAAGCCCAGAGGGACATCTGAATCCCGTGCAATTAAATTGTTTGGAAATGAGTGGGCTCTTTATGCTGAAGGGGATCAGCTGGGCTTCAGCCTGTGGATGCATCTGCTAATGCTTGGGATGTTTGGGTTTTTCAAATACTCTGCACTTTGGCAGCTACTTAAGAAAAGTGACCCTCTGAAGTCACTCCGTGTCGGCTTCCTCCATATTTCCCAACTATTATCCCGTTAATTTATGGCAAATTCTCTGTGTTCTGAAGGTCAGTGCAGGGCAGGCTCAGCCAGGCAGGCGTGGGCAGGCTTTCCTCCCGCTGGTGGCAGCGTTTGCTGTCAGCCTAATGCTCAATTAGAGGAGGCAGTCGGGGGTTTCTTCCCCCCCTGACCTTGTGGCACTGTCATTTAGAAACCTGTGTGCTGGGAGAGGCTGCGTGGGAGCAGACTGATGGTGCTCAGATGGGATTTTCACACCAGCCCTCTGCTCTGTGCCTCCCAAACACGGATCAAAATGAGCTCCCTGCTCCCGCTGCAGCTTTGGTGCGGGGCTGGAATCAGCGTTGCTGTGTCAGGGCTGTGCTAATAAATCCATTACTTCTCAGGATTTATCCCCCAAAGCCCAGTTCTGAAAGAAATGAAGCGTCTGGTTTATGTCAGGAGAGCAGCCTTGCTGAAATCACCAGGATCTCTCACAAAACTCTTTTTAGAGCCAGGAACAGGTGGCAGGTAGTGTGTGATGGTTACCTGGGACAATTTGGGTGAAGCCCAGAGACTTCAGGGCGAGCTCATCTGCAAGTCCCTGGAAAGAGAATTTCCTTCCCATTTCACCGCTCTCCCGCTGGTTTTGTTTCCTCTCTCTGTTTCTCTTTTTACTATTATTTTCTGCATGCTAATTTATGAAAGCAGCACTTGGAGATGAGATTCTGCAGCCTGACTCTCCTTGGAAGTGCCCCAGGCCAGGCTGGACAGGGCTGGGAGCACCCTGAGGCAGTGGAAGGTGTCCCTGCCATGGCAGGGGTGGCACTGGGTGGGCTTTAAGGTCCATTCCATAACTGTGGAGAAGGAAACCCTTTTGCCATATCTTCTGTTGCTTTGGAGATACCCAGAGAGCAAAATCACTCTTGTGGCAATTTCTGCCATGTCCTGCAAGCAGAGCAAGGCTGGGCTGGAGCCCATCCATCCCAGGAGGTGCTCCTGGGAGCCCCTGAGCCTCCCTGGGCAGGCTGTGAGGGGCAGATGCAGAGCCCTGGAGGCTCTGTCAGGGCAGGGAGGGCTTTGCCAGCCCAGCAGCAGCACCAGGATGGGGCTGTGTGCAGGGTAAGGGTCAGGCCAGGCTCTGGGGATATTTCAGAGCATGGAGTTCTGTCTGGACTCAGAGCTGGGCACTGATCTTGGCTCTGGCACAGACACTCTGTGTGACACCAGCTTGCGCCCTGCTCCTCACACTCACAAACTCCTCCCAGATTCCTCCTGCTGCAGGCATCAGGTCTTCCTGCAGTACTGGAAAAAGTAGGATTTAGCTTGCCTGAAGTCATTTCCATTGCTAATTTCCAGGCTTCTGTTGAAAACACCTGGGAGGATGTGCAGATTCTGCTGCACATACTGGGAATTACCCCATTAAAGGTGATCTTCAAAGCAATTGGAACGCTGCACTCGTGACTCATTTGTTTCCCTTATGGTCCCCAAAGGCAGTTTCAAGGATGTTTTTGTTTATTATTTTAAAGTTTCCACTTGTTTTCGCTCTCTGCCCAGCTGCTTCTCTGGAGCTGCAAGGAGGATCCAATTAGGGATTGCAGAGGATGGAAATCTTGCTGCTCCCACCATGAAGTGGGGACATGCTCAGCTTTTCACCTCTGATTTGGGGTGTGTGGTTTGATTAGAAAGACCAAAGACCTCCAGGGAAAAGGAATTTTTGGTGGAAGATCCCCACAAAAGGCTGGATTGGCTCTCAGGAGATTTTTAGCCAGGAAGCTGAGGTTTCCCGTCTGCAACATGGCTGGGAAATTCGGGGAATACTCTTCAAAAATCAGGACCTTTGGTGGTACTTGAGAGCAAAACCATCTCCCCCCGTGGGCTGACAGTGGTGTAATGCAGTTCCTTCCCTCTCTGCTGACTGCCAGCCTGCAGAGGGTCAGCATTCCAGGGTCCTTGTCCATGCTGGTATGCCTGGGCCCCTCCAAGGACCTGCTTTTGCAGCTCCCTACGATTTTTGGCTGCTTGCCTGACCTGAGGGTAAAGTGCTCAGCTAGAAAGGCCATGCTGCCATGAAGGGGAGCTGGGGACATGGGGGACCCCACTGCACCCTCAGAGAGTCCTTTTGCTCTTCACAGAAGATTTAGGACAGCCAAAATCCGTCCCCATCTGGGGCCAGCTGCCAGACAAACCCCGGGGAGATGTCTCGGGCAGCGCTGTGCTGGGGCAGATAGAAAGATTGTCCCACTTGTTTGTCAGCTGCTGAGAATTAACACCATTAATTGATGGCAGTCCTCTGCATTAATCCTCGCTGTTAATTCCTTATCTCTGCTCCAGCATATTGGCTGCCCTGGCCCTCATCTGGGAGACTCATCAGCAGTTTGTTTGGAAGTTGCCCTTTGCTGCCAGCCCGAGCAGGGGGAGGCACTGGGGGAGCAGCAGCAGAGCAGAAGGTGGCTCTGGGGTGTGCAGGAAGGGGACACCACTCCAGCGGGGACAGTGGCAGCTCCCAGCTGGCAGCACGGGGCACCCCATGTGCTCAGCAGGCTGCACGCCTCTCCTGCTCAAGGGCTCAGCCCTAGGGCAGTTTGCTGGAGCGTTCCTTGGCTGTTATCAAAAAACGCACTTTTCACTGTTTCATTTTTTCATTGAAACTGAAAGGACACTGAAATTGCAACCACAGCAAACAAATAAATTAACTTGTAATGACTTCCCATTACTTTTGTGTTTGTTTTAGCAGCAGCTCTGCCAGAAGGCTGCAGGGAAAGGGGTGGAACGAGATGAGCTTTGCAGTCCCCTCCATCCCCAGCTCTTCTGTGGCTCCCTGATCAGAATTTTGCTCCCTGTGCAACAGTGGCCCCCTGTCCTTTCAGGTTTCCCCGTGGTGCTGCTGAGGAACCTGCGGCACCCCGTGTACCTGCTGGTGGTGCTGGCTCAGGTCAACATCTCTGCCATGGTGGCTGGCTTGGCAACCTTCATGGGCAAGTTCCTGGAGAGGCAGTTCTCCCTCACAGCCTCCCTGGCCAACATGATCATTGGTAAGTGCTGCTGAGCTTTGGATTCCTTAGAAGACCATCTAGAAATTAGGAAGGGTTCCTCCAGAGTAAAGCCTCCCTCTCAGAGAGCTCAGAGATCCTACCACAGAAGTGTTTAAAACACGTTTTTGAGCAAACAGCAGCTCAGGGAAAG
>NW_005054627.1:175220-179792 GCF_000277835.1 Geospiza fortis
CTGGGACAGATAAATCAGAATAAAATGAGCAGAGCAGGCTGGCAGAGCCAGGGCTGAATGCAGCAGGAAGGTTAAATGCTGAAGCAGTGCTGTCCTGCCCTGAGGTGCCCAGCTGAGCTGTTCCCAGCCTTGATTTACCCTCTGCATTCAAGTCAGCACCGTGCTCCATGGATGAATTTATCTGGCCTTTGTTCCCACCACTGAGTCTTGCTTGGCCTTCTCCTTCTGGATCAAAAAGCTTTCTGTAGCTGGAAATTCCTTCCTTGCGTGGGCATTGAGGGGCTGAAAGCAACCTCCCTGTGCATTCTTAGCTGAATTAAACACTTTGCATGTCTCCAGCTGAACTGTGGTCTCCCCCCAAAAATGGGGGGTTTTATGTAAATGGGGTTATATGTCAGTGGGGTTTTACAAGGGTGACCACAGAAATTGGCACAATCCTACTCTGCACAGAAATTAAACACCTTCCCCAGGCTGACTTGGTGTTTCTCCCTCTCCACACTAAAAAATCACATTTTGCTGGGTGAGACACAGCTTTCCACTGCTCCTGACATCTTCCACCCATGGATCCATGAGACAGCCAGTTTGCTGTGGGATCCTTTTGAAAAGCAGCTTTTTCACAGCATTACTCCACCAATCCCTACAAAAACCTTGGTCCCTTCTGAACCACCTGTGCTGAAAAATAGCAGCCCAACAGCAAATCCTCTGGGCCTTTGCTGTGAGAAGGGACGATGCTGAAGGTCCCCTGATTGCATGCCTGCCTTTCCCCAGGTGCTGTGAACATCCCCGGGGCCATGGTGGGGATCGTGGTGGGCGGTGCCATCCTGAAGCGGTTCCAGATGTCGCTGAGGCAGTGCAGTGCCCTGTGTGTGCTGGGCATGCTGCTCTGCCTGCTCACCGCCTTCCCCCTGCTCTTCCTGGGCTGCCCCACGCAGAAGGTGGCCGGTGTCACCCACTGGGACAGGTACCTCAGCTCCTGGGCTGGGCACACCCCAGCCACAGGCACATTCCTGGGGGTGGGAGCCAAGCAGAATGCCCAGAAATGGGTTTATCCCCTCAGAGGAAGCAGCTAGTGGAGGTAAACTAAAATCTGAGTGTGCTGTGTCCTCAGGTTTAGGGCAGAAAATGTACTGCTCGCCTTCCTGTCTTATCCCACACATGGTGGAGTCATTTCAGCTTTATCTCCTGAGGGTTAAAACCTTTTCAACACGAGCTTTTTAGGAGCAGGGTTGTAAGAGTTCCACCAGTGAGATTTCCTACTGAGGAGCAAGCGTGGAACTCAGAGTAAACACGTTTTTGGCACAAACACCACAAGTTTTCATCTTGGAAAGCTTGGTGGATGAATAATTCAGGCGGGGGCCAGCCCTGGGATCACACCATCTAAGCTGTGGCAGCTAAATGTGGGCAGGAGCCCCTCGTGTGCCCTGGAGTCTGGATCCAGGTCTCTAAAGTCCCTGTTCAGTGTCCTGTGGTCCCTGACCTCAGGGGGAACCTCCCTCTCTCCCTCCCCCAGTGTGGTGTTGTAAGAACCCCAAAGGCCAGGTTTGGGACCAAGAATGAGGGCAGTGGGTGGCTCTGGTGCCCAGCTGGGGTCAGGATGCTTTGCCAGGCAGAGCAGAGGTTGGGGTGATGCTGGGATTCCCTTGGGGAAGGGTTCCTTGTGCAATCAGGTGGGTTTTGCTGATGCCAGCGCACACGCAGTGGGTTTTCTCTGTGAGATGCACGTGGGTGATGCCCTGTGCCCGCATTAACCCTTTCCTGGCCCCAGCTCTGGCTTTGGCCACCACGCCATGGCGTGCAACGCGCGGTGCCGCTGCCCCGAGCGCGGCTTCAACCCCGTCTGCGGCTCCGACGGCGTGGAGTACACGTCCCCCTGCTCTGCTGGCTGCAGCAGCCTGGCCCTGCGCCCCGACGGCTCCATCCTGGTGAGTCACAGCTGGCCACAGCTGGTCCTGCTGGCCACGGGGCTGCCCTGAGTGTCTGTGGGACAGGGGAGTGGGGTGCGGGGTCACCGTGCAGGGCTTTGCTCCTTTTTTCCTTTACTGTGGGCTATTCTGCTGCTCTCCTGGTTCTGCTGGCAGTGCAGCTCAGCAGACCCACCTGAGGAAGCCTCTGCCACTCAAATCCTGACCTGCAGGTCGAGTGGCTTTCCTGCACTCTTGGCACAGGGTGTGATGGCAGCAGGGAGCTGTCTGGGCGGTTTGCGGCAGCGTTTTGTGAATTAGCGGCGCTTCATTTTGATAACGGTTGTGCTTTCTGCCAGAGCTCGGTCCCAAATGTGCTTTCCTGCACCCCCACGCCTGCCTTTTGTACAGCAGATCCTTTCCAACTGCTTTTCTCCTCCTCAGACATGCCTCCTCTCCCAGCCCTTGGAAGAGAAGAAAGCCCTTGCTTTCTTAGAAATTCTACACTTTTCTTACCATTTTCAGCAGTACAGGGACCTGTGGCTGAATTCACTCATGGCACTCATTGCCTGCTGCCTTCCCTGTCCCAGGGTTTCCAGGAACCCTGCCAGGCTGCAGAAAACCCTGCAGTTGTGTGCCCAGCTTTGCTGCAGCCCTCCCAGAGGGCACCATGTAGGCTTGGATGAGGGAACAAGGTTTTGGGAGACCCCGAGCTGCCCCTGCCTCTGGGATCACTCTTATGCAAACTGCCACCCCCTGACAACCAAAAGATCATGCTCATTTTACTTAAACATCTCTTTAAAACAAAACAAAACAAACAAAAAACCAACTCAGAGGTTTCTTGTTTCAAACAGATAAAAAAGAGAGAATTGTGACTAAATTAGAGAAAAGGAAAAATTCCTCATCCACCACTCCAAGGCATCTTTCCTTTGCTATAAGGCTGTGCTAGTTATTTATGAGCCTCTCTCAAAGGTGAGGTTACACATGTTTGATTTAACACTCCCTGAGCTGTGGCTGCAGCTCTGCCCAGGGTGAAAGACCTGGCAGCAGGACAATACCTGGCACAGGTGGCACAGCCAGGAATTCCCTCCCAATATCCCATCCATCCCTGCCCTCTGCAAAGCCATTCCCTGTGTCCTGTCCCTCATCCCCAGTCCCTCTCCAGCTCTGCTGGAGCCCTGCACGTGTCTCTGAGCTCTCCCCAAAGTAGTGAGTGCTAATTCCTGCTAATTGTTCCCAGACAAATCTTACCTGCTCTCCTTGGCTCTGTCAGCTGGCAGCGTTCCCTTCCACCTCTGGAGGCAGCCTGTGGATGTGCTCTGTCTCCTCTTTGCAGAACTACACGGGCTGCAGCTGCGTTGGGGCGGCGGGAGCGCCGGGCGCTGCCAGGCCGGGCCCCTGCGGCACCGGCTGCTCCCACCTCTTCGTGCCCTTCGTGGTGCTCTCCTGCCTGGCTGGCATCCTGGCCAGCACCTCCCACACGCCCTCCTTCATGCTCATCCTCAGGTGGGCACGGCTTGGGCACCTTCTGGGCACCCACAGAGGGCATCCAGAGTGGGTCTGTGCGACAAGGGGATGGATTTCGCCAGCTGCGGGACTGGGGGTTAAACCAGCCCTGGATGGGGGTTAAACCAGCCTTGGATGGGAGTTAAACCAGCCCTAGGTTGCAAGTGGCAGCAGGATGGAGCCAGCCAAGACGGGAGCCCAGGCTGGTGGGGTTGGAGCCCAGCATGGGTAAAGCTGAGGCAGAGGGGAAAGCCATGGGGGAATCTCTGTCTCAGTCTGTAAATGATAGTTCCAAGCTCTTCCTGGTCCTGGCAGGATTTTCAGGCCAAGAAAAGGCCATGGGCAGTGTTCAGCCCTAATGAATGAACCCTCATCAGCTTTGGTGATGTGAATGGGAACTCCCTGGGATCCTCGGAGGCTGGGTTGAAGGACGAGGTGCTGTGCCAGGGAGGGAAGCATCCATCCTGGAGGGATTGCCGGAGAGCATTTTGTTCCATTTTGTTTTTCAGGAGCATCCAGCCTGAAGACAAATCATTTGCTGTTGGCATACAGTTCATGCTGCTCAGAGTTTTAGGTAAATTGAAATGTGTTGAAATACCCTCCTGGAAAATAATGGCAGCTCTTGGAGAGGGCTTTCCTAGGGCAGGGAGAGATGCTGCCCTGCAGGGTCTGGGGGCACGTGGGGGGGATGAGACGAGGCAGCTCCAAGGGCTCCATCCCCGGTCCCTGGGGCCGTGGTTTTGGGGTGGATGTAGCCCCCTGGGCCATGGTTCAGGCTGTAGCCCCTGGGGCCATATTTTTGGGGGTATTTGTGGCCCCTGGAACCTGTTTTTGGGGTGACTGTGACCCCCATGGCTGTGGTTCAGCCTGTAGCATCTGGAGCCTGTTTTCAGGGTGGCTGTGGCCCCTGAGGGCTGTTTCCGGGGTGCCTGTGGCCTCCGCAGCTGTGGTTCAGCCTGTGGCCCCTGAGGCCTGTTTCCATGGTGCCTGTTGCCCCTGAGGCCTGTTTCCATGGTGCCTGTGACCCCTGAGGCCTGTTTCCGGGGTGCCTGTGGCCCCTGAGGCCTGTTTCCATGGTACCTGTGGGCCCTGAGGCTGTTTCTGGGGTGCCTGTTGCCCCTGAGGCCTGTTTCCAGGGTGCCTGTGGCCCCTGAGGCCTGTTTCC
>NW_005054627.1:179822-187838 GCF_000277835.1 Geospiza fortis
TGGCTATGGCCCCGGGGTCCATGGTTTGGGCTGTGGCCTCTGGGGCCGTGGCTTGGGCTGTTGCCCTCAGTGCCATGGTTTTGGGGTGTCTGTGGCCCCTGGTACCTGTTTTGGGGGGTCTGAGGGCAGGGCAGGCCAGTCTGACGCTGTGCTGTTGCAGCGTGGATGCCGGGCCCGGTGCTGTACGGCAGCGCCATCGACACCAGCTGCGTGCTGTGGGAGAGGCGGTGCGAGCGCAGGGCAGCCTGCAGATACTACGACAATACCCTCTTCAGGCACAGGTAGGGACACAGGGACCGCGGGATAAACCCTGTGCCAAGCACTGGGAACACCCAGGGGCGCTCCCCTGCCCCCGGACCATGGAGGGTGACTCCAGGACAGCTCCCTGCTCTGGGCCAGAGGCCGTGCCTGGAACAGCCTCCCCAGAGTCCCAGGGGTGCTGCTTGGAGCTCTCAGGACCCTCCCTGCTGCCCTGACCCGCTGTGTCTGCACCCACAGGTACCTGGGGCTGCAGTTCTTCTTCGAGGTGGGCGCCTTCCTGTGCTTCATGACCGTGTATGTGATCCTCAGGAAGCAGGAGAGGGAAGCCAGCCAGGCAGAGGAGACAAAGGCAGAGCCAGAGAAGGAGAAACTGGCGGGAAAGTCCACAAAGAGCCCGGAATCCAAAGTGTGACAGCGAAATGTGGGAGGTGAATCAGCCCACAGCCGAGCTGTGCAGAGTGGATGCTTGGAGTGATGGACCCAGGGCTGCTTCCTGCTGTCCTGGCTGGGATGGACTCTGCCTGCACTGCATGGATCCCTCCACATGTTGTTCTCCTCCTCGGGAGTACAGCGTGCTCCTTCACATGGATTAGTCCTCACTCTTTAGCCCGTGGACTCTGCAGCCTCCTGGTTTTGTGTCCTACAACTCAGTTTTTCCTGCTAACTGTCTCGGTGGTGCCAGCACTGAGCAGAAACCATAAACATGAAGGGTTTTGTGGAGTGGTTTTTTTTAAATAAATCATTTTTAAGAAATGGTTTTGTACTGAACCTGCAGATCTCTGTGACTGATGTTTATAATTCTTATTTTCTGTGTTATCAGCACTTACTTTCTGATGGTCAGTGCTTGAAGCACGTGGGAGTTCAGGTGCATTCCTGGTCTGCAGTTTGAGAAGGGCAGAACTTTTCCCAGGGTTGGAGGATCAGAGGACAAGGTCAGAGCCCTCTCCAGAGTGGGTAGAGCTTGTGGCTAAACCATCTGAGCCCAGCTCCAGGCAGCCCTGAAGGGGGTTCTGTCTGTAATTATGGGGTGGAAGTCCAGCCTGGTGCTATTTTGGTTCAGCTGCCTCTGTTCCCTGCATTCTTCCCATCCTGGGTTTCCTTGCCACCCAGGAGTGAATTGTGTTATCCAGCCACAGCCACAGGGGAACTTTGTCATTTTTGGCTCCAGGATGGAATTTAGTAGAGAAAGCAAAACTTGCAAGTTCAACCCAAATATGCAGAAAAGGAATACACAGAGGGGGACATTCACTCCCTGCTGCCACCCTGGCAGATATCCCCTGGGAAGGGCTGGGTGTGCAGAGAAGGGAAGGGAGCGGGTCTGTGGTGAAGTGACCGAATTTAGCTGTTTCCCCAAACTGTTTGCCCAGCCATTCTGAGGGACCCAGTTACCTCAGTGCAGACTGGGAGGGTGACTGGAATTTTTTAGGGGTTTGGGTCGGGGTTTTTTTCCTATTTTTGTGCAGTGCCTCGTGTTCACCGAGCTGAGAGTTTACAGCCCTGTTCAAGAAGCGATGTCTGGCTTCAGAGAAGGTTCTGGAAGGCAGAGGAGTGCGTGGATGTTGCAGGGGTGTAGGTGCAGCCATCCAAGGAAGGACGAGTAGCATTTGCTGACCATGACCTTTAGAAAGTCAAAACCAGGAGAGTTTTGCTCTATCCTCTTTTCCAAGGCACAGCCAGGCAGTGTTTGTTGCTGAAGCAGCAGGATGAGGTTCTTAGGGCAGGAGCAGGGAGGAGATGGGGTGTTCCTGCTCCTTGCAGCCCAGGAATCTGTGGCATCCCTGGAGAAGAAGGTTCTTTCCTGGCTGAGCACAAGCCGTGGCTCCCAGGCACTATCCTGCTGTGCTCAGCTGATCCCAAGTACTCCAAGGTACTTTCCACACCACAACAAACAAACAGCAGCACAATTTGCTCCAATGGCGTGGGAAGTGGGGAGCTGCAGTGTGCTTTGCCAGGAATCTGCCACAGATTCCATTCTTTGCTGTGGAAGTGTGCAAGCCCAGGCTGGATGGGGCTTGGGGCAGCCTGGGGTAGGGGGAGGTGTCCTTGCCCATGGCAGGGATGAGCTTTAAGGCCTTACCAACCCAAAGCATTCCATGGTTCTCTCCCCCATCCCACTGGAGCCCCTCAGGGCTGTGCAGCCTTTCTGAGAGCCCCTCAAGGCACTGAAAGCAGTGGTTCCATTTACAGAAAGAAGGGGGAAAGGGGATAACTGAACCCTGTCCCCAAATAAACAGGGAGTTCAATTGCCTGTGGTGCTGCTGCTGCAGGAGGCAGGCAGGCTGCACATCGCTCTGCTGCCTGGCTGGGATCCTGGTGGATGCACAGGGGCCTGCGGGATGGCCTGGCCAGCTCACTGCCAGCCCCTTCTCACTGCTGGGCTCGGGGCTGCACGCTCATTTCCCACCTGGAACACTCCCATCACACCACAGAAAGGTCTGGCACGGGCTGGCACAGCCTGAATTCCTTCTTCCCTTGTTACCCCTCCAGCAGAGGACAGATCCCTGGGGATAACCATCCAAGGCACCTGCAAGCTGTGTCTTAGCTCTAGGCTTGTTACTCTGCTTTTGCTCTGGCAATTTCCTTCCATTTGGGCTGGAGTTTCTAAAAAGAGAAATAAGCCCCCATTTCCCCATCCCCTCCCCTGTGCTCTTGAAGAACACGGTTGAAAGGGACTGGCTTGCCAGGGAGGATGAAAGAGAGGCAGTTTGGAAAGGCTGCTCCCATAAAAAGCCCAGAGAATATGAAAGGGCTGGCAGCAGCGAGGGAGCAGCAGGAGCAGTGTTTGATGCAGAGCAAGGGGCAGGCAGGTAGGAGGGCTGCAGAGAAAGGCAGCAAAGGAAGGGCAGAGGCAGGAAAATCCACCCCGTGCCGTTTGCAGGCTCTCCCCAGAGGAGATCTTCCCTGCAGACAGCCTGGAACAGAATTTACAGAGCTCTGGAGGGTACAGCTTGGGCACCAGCCAGGAATTGCATTGGGGAGGTTAACAGGAGCTAATCCAGCTGGGCCAGGACTCATGGACTTCCTGGAACTGGAGAACTGGATGTTTTCATGCAGCACTTTGTGGTACCAGGGGCCACAGACCTGGAGGCAGAACGGTGCCTTTAGGGCTGGGGAGAATTGCACAGGGTCAAGAGGAGGAATTAGAACTGGAGGGAAGGACCCAAAGCACTTACAGAGCCAAGAGCTGCTTTAGAGCCATGCACACCTCCCACTCCTCTGGAAAAAGTGCAAAGCTGAAGCTTTTAAATCACCCTCGGTGTGTTCAGCTCAGCCAGATCTCCCCCTGCAGCGCTCCTGGCCACTGCTGCAGCCAGACCCAGAGGTTTGGTTTCTCCTGCTTTCCTCCTGGTTTTCCAGGGGATAGGGACAGTCCCAGGTGGATTCTGCGGCTGTTTGCAGGGGGCCAGCAAAACATGAACCAAAACCCACTGGATGTTTCTCCTAAAACTCACTGGAGCTGCCTCTGGCATCCTGAAATCTGCTCCCAGGAAATGCTGGCTGAGGAGACACGGTTTGCAGCCACAAGACAGAGAATTGCTGTGGCTGGGACTGAGGCAGAGCTGGGGGTGCAATGCAGCCCCCAGGCTGGGGAAGAGGAAGGAAAACAATCCATAGATGTTACACTGAATTCAGGAAAACCTGGGAAGTTCCCAGAGGAACACCAGAAAGATGAGACAAGGAACCACTGAAACGTTACCAATTAAAACCACAATTCCCAGAAACTGGAGGTTTCCAGGGATCTCAGAAGGAGAAAACAGAGCAGCCATGCAGATCCAGACCCAGCCCAGCGCTGGTCCCTGGAAAGATGCTGAAGAGGAGACTCATCCACGTGCAGCCACTGGGATGGGGGTGTCATGGGCTGTCTCACACAGATCTCAGCAAACATTTCATTTCTCCTCCGGGCAGGCACCTGTCCCACCTGGGCAAGCTTCCTTCCTGACTGAAGGAAGGATTTTGACCCTGTCCCACCTTGTTCCCATAAACCAATTACCAGCCAGATGGAATTATGCAGAGGGGAGAAAAAGAGGAGAAAAGCCAGGCTTAATTGGAAAGCTCCAGCTCCAGGAGCTGCAGGTAGTTTGCTGCCTGCCCAAAAGGATTTATCTACAAGAATCTCACCAGGGTCTGTCCTGTCTCTAGGACTAATCAATATTTTAATTAATTACTTGGACGATGAGAGAAGCAGGAGCTAATAAAATTTCTGCTTACGGTCGCGAGTGCTTGGCCTGGAATCCAAATCCTTCAGAGCAGATTGGAGAAATGGTGTGAAATGGATAATACTGGGATTTACAAGAGCAAAGCAGTGGGGCAGGGGAAGGAGGGCTGGGGTGCAAAGTCTGTCCTGTGAGAAAGGGGACGTGGCAGCAGCTTATAACGGAGCAGAAGAGTTTTGGGCTCATATTGTCCCTTTAAATTAAATTGGCATTCACCACAGTTCTCTGCCTGTCCTGTGAGGGGAAGATATGACCCCTTGCACTTGGAGGCCTAAAATTATCTCCCCACGTTGCTGAATTGAGTAAGTTTCCTGCTTATTGCCAAGCGCATCTCCTCCAGCTGCGCCCTCTCGAAGGTCCAAGAAAACAGAGCAGAGTAAATCAGGAATTATCTCCTGTGCTTGGAGACAGGTTGAGTGATGATTACTCCTGAAATATGGAATTCATCTCTGAGGTTTAATGGACTTGCAGTGGAGCTGCAGGAGCTGGCTGCTGAGGGGTCTGGAGTGCTTGTGGCCAGGGAAGAGCATCCTTTATCCTGCAGGGGTGATGAGAGCTGGAGCTGCTCCCCAGCCCCAGCCCAGCCTCATCTGGTGCTTCCAGGGTGCTGAAGGACACAATGCTTTCACACAGCGCTGATAAAGGATTCTAATCCCTGTCCCCTCATTTTTCAAGTGAGAATGGCATTTGCTGAAGAGAGCAGGACCTGAGGTGGTTCCAAGCTGTGCACACTGGTGCAACTTTCTGAGCAAACTCAGGAGAAAGTAACTTCCCCTGGATAAACTTGCTATTGAATTCTTCTTGCTCTCACACCTGCTGTGAAAAAAGGCTTCCCTTCCCACCCTCCCCATCTCCTGTTTGTCCCAGTGCCATGACCGAATCACACACTGGCCACTGCAAGTGTCCAAATTGCACTGAATGCGTCCATTCCAAAGACAGCTTTGGCTCTCTGTGCTCATCTTTCTTCTCCCCCCACAGTTTCTGATTTCTTGGGACTGCAGGAGTGCTCTGGAGCACGGGCTGGGCACAAGTAACGAGAGTGGTCTGGGAGATGGGAATTGCCTGTGTGTGAGAGCAGTGCAGGAACAGTAAATCCAGGAGCATGGGGATGGCATGGTGACAAATGGAGACACTGTTGGTGGCAATCAAACTGGGAACACTGGGAACCCTGGGGAGACTCAATTGCCAGCATGCCTGATGGGGTACAGCCCCCACAGCCCCGGGACAGGACAGGTGCCTGAGGATCAGCCCCGGAGCAAGGAGATGGCAGCAGCTGGGCCTGACTCACAAAAGCCAAATTAAGATTTTAAGGCAAAAGGCACCAGGTGCACACCCGTTTCCAACAGCTATTTGTTATTGCAAACAAAGAAAGATGGAAAGGCCTGGATATTCTGGAGGCCTGGGATGGTCCTGAGCAGACTGAGGCACCCCGGCCTTGGCAGAGCTGTGGGCAGCAGAGGGGACTGGGGGAAATCCAGGAGCAAGAGCCTGGAATCCAGCTGGACTAAAGGAAATGTCCCTTTCCTATCCCGCGGGTCTCACACTGAATCTTGCTCCTACACCTGGAGCAGCAGGCGCGCAGCAGGGTGACACCCCCAGCTGTCCCAGGGCTGGCCTCACCTGGCCTGAGGGTGTCTCTGGGCCCTGCTGCTGTGACAGGCAAGCCCAAAGGAAGTCACAGCTCGGCAGTTTCCAGGAAACTGGGGTTGAAAAAAGGGCTGTGGTTAACAGCTGGAATGTCCATCCCCCATGTCCCAGCTGCGAAGTTTCCTGCGTTCCTCATTCCTCGGGGGAGCCATTGCAGGAGATGCTGTGGGAGCAGAGGATGCAGCAGGGAGCAGTGCCTAAAAAGCAGCTGGGAGTCTGTGGCAGCTCCAGCTGGGGGTCTGTGCAGGGAACAGCATCCCAAAGGGGTAACCCTGACGCCCTGGGCAGCCTCCACCAGCCCTCTGCCAGCCCAGTGCTGCTGGCACCACCCACCCCTTCCCTGAGGCCAGCAGACATTCCAGCTGCATGGAGCAAAATAAAGTTCAAAATAAAGCCCTGCTGGTGCTGCTCCCAGTCCTGGGAGGTGCTGGAAGCTGTCACACACACCTCGGATCTCCTGTGGCCCCCACAAACGTGCAGCTTTAATTTAGAGGCAGCTCTTGAGCCAGTGGGCACCACTCGTGCTCTGGCTATGGTTAAATAATGGGAAAGGAGGCAGAAATTGGGCAGCAAACGTGCAAATGAATAATGAATAGGGCAGGAGAAACAATTGAACACAAGCAAACAAACAGAGGGAATGTGAAGAGGGAGCATCCACCACCTCCAGCACCCCCAAACAGCAGGAACAGCCAAGGGCTGCTGGAGCAGGCCCTGCAGACAGGAACAGGACACGGGCTTGGCTCTCTGCACTCCAAATAGAAATACACCGGCTTGGTGGGCTGGCAGAGAGATAATCCCCATCACAGGGCAATCCACGGGTGAGAACAAGGCTGCACCCCTGCTGGAGGGCAGGGTTAGCTGGGATATGGGCAGGGATCCTTCCCTGGCAGGGTGGGGGGGCCCAGACCAACTGTGCCTGCCCCTGGATCCCTGGAAGTGTCCCAGGCCTCGGCAGGGGTGGGACAAGGCGATAGCTAAGGTCCCTTCCAGCCCATGAGCCCCAGGATCTGTGATTCTGCTCTATGACTCTCAGAGAATCACAGCACCACAGGGTCACAGCATCACAGCATCCCACCTCTCTGGACAGCCTGTTCCAGTGTTCCCCACCCTCATCACAGAAATTCTGCCTTGTTCCTGGTGGGAATCCCCCCTCCTTTAGTTCAAAGCCACTGCCCCTTGTCCTGTCACTCCTACAAACCCTGTCCCCAGGCTGTCCCAGGAGGTTTCCCTGCTCCCTGCAGGGCACTTGGAGCTGTGCCCCGTGCTGCTGAGCCCAGCAGGCTCCAGCAGAGGGGCTGTGGCTGTCACAGCCAGGATGGATGGGGCGAGCTCCACCGATCCTCTGCAGTGCATCAATCAAGCCAAGGAGAAATGGGAACCTTCAGGGCAATGCCAGGCAAATCACAGGAGGGTGGGAAATAGCACCAATGTCACCAAGGAGCTCAGGCTGGGGGACAGGGACTCTCCTCCTCTCTGGACCCTTCCTCCTGCTGACCAGGACCACGGCAGCTTTGGGGAAAGCTGCTGTTTGAGCCTGAAAAGGACTTTTTGGCTGTGCCTCCTCCCTGCTCTTCAGCCAGGCTCCTGGGGGCTCTGTCACACAGCCCTCAGCAAGTGGCCTCCGTGCCCTCCCATTCCTGCAGGGTCCTGTGGTGCAGTGCAGAGAGAGCTCTGGGGCTTTAATTGTGAGATTAATAAACAATAATTCCACTTCCACGCTTCTCCTCCACAAAGGGAAGAAGCTAGGTGTAGGATTCCTACTTCCTGGAGGGGAAAAATTAAAAAAAAATAGTTAAAAAAAAGAAGAAGTGAGATGCTGCTGTTGTCGCTGCTAGTGCTGGTTCCCCAGGGAATCAGCTCCTTCCCAGGAAAATCCCAGCAAGGATCTGGGGCT
>NW_005054627.1:187848-195321 GCF_000277835.1 Geospiza fortis
CCTGGGGGCAGCTGCCATCAGCTCCCTGCACTTGGTTCCCCTCAGACTCCTCCAGACACAGCAATAATAAGTGAACTCAAAGTCCCGGAGCCAGGAATAAATCATGACACGGGTGACACTTGTAATTGAGAGTTTCTTAATTGCTGTGTTTGATTAAAGAGAGCTGCCGGCTTTGTGCATAAAAGGCAGAGACTCCAGAAACCCGGGGTAGGAAGAAAAGAGGATAAGAAGATGATGGGAACAGAAAAACGCGAGATCAAGGAGAAGAAAGGCTCAGGAGAAATCTTGTTGGAGTGCCAGAGATAAGGGAGACAAAAATAGAACGAGTGGTTTCACTTGTGACTACATCCATGTTTATTTCTGCCCTTTTGGGGCAGAAATTCAGGGATTTGTGCTCTCCTGGTGTGAAATGCAGCAGCTATTTAGCACCACAAAGCACCAAAGATAAAGGCAGCATATCAAAAAGAGCTAAAACCGACTGGGAAATTGCTTTTTTTTATTTTTGTTGTTGTTGTTGAAATAAGCCCAGGGAAATAGGAAAACCTTTCATTAGAACTTGGTGGCTTTGCTGCCAGGAGGGCCGTGCTCCAAGAAGCCCGGAGCCGCCAGGTGTGGCTCTGCAGCTCCTCCCAGGCCAGGGACACATCCCTGTGCCTCTCAGGACACGGGGGTGGCCCTCCTGCCCCAGGCTGAAATCCAGGGATATTCCTGACCTCTGCAAGTGGCTCGGGGGGGGAATCCAAAATATTGATCACCGAGGGAAGAGCAAGAGGAATGGGGAAAGATTCCCTTCCTGGGTTTTTTTTCCTTCCTGTGAGGCTTTTTGCCAGCCCAGGTGGGCAAAGCCTGGGGAGCAGAGAGGGTCCAGCTTTAGGAAGAGCACAGGACATGTGCACTCCTCTCAGCCTTTACTTTCCTCTGGTCCATCATCTTCCTCATTCCCAAAGGAATTACGCAGAGCAGCAGCCTGGCTCTGTCCTCGTTGGATGATAGGAATGGATGCTTAAAGGCTGCAAGGGTGAGCCTGGCTGGGGTAAATCCTCCATCCTGTACAGGTTTTCTCCAGCCCAGGTGACTTTTTTGTCTTTGTATGAGCTCCTTAGCACCGACCTCACTGCTCCCCAGGTGGAAGCTGGAGGTTTGGTGATGCTGCAGGAATGAAAATATTCCATTTCCTCCTGCTTCCATTGCTGTCCTGGCTCCAGCCAGCTCTGAGCAGGTCTGCTCTGAATGAAAATAATATCTCTGCTGTGGGTTAGGGGAAGACAGGAGAAGGAGAAGCCTGCAGGGAGCTGGTGCTGGGCACTGGGCCACGCTGGGGCAGGCCAGCTCTGGGGACACTGGGGATTTCCACAAACGAAGGCACAAACAGTCCCAGCTGCAGCCAAAATCTTCTGGAGCCCTCTGAGAGGCTGCCTTGCACTGAGAGCTGATCCAGGGGCTTTCAAGGTACTCTCAGTGAACTACAAAACTTAACCTGGGTGCAAATTTGACCCTAACAAATCTTTGCCTTGAGCTAAAACAGCCTGAAGAGTGTAAAATTTGGGGCACTCTGTAAATAGCTTTTCTTCTTCTCCCCTTTAAAAAACCTTCAAATACATGATGTGGTTTTGATGAAAAACAGCTCCCCAATAATAATCTGCAGCACAGGCTCATGAAATTTCCAGACTCATTAATTTAGAGAATCATCACCAAAAAAAAAAAATGGGGTTTGATGATTTCTGAAGGTTTCCTTTGTGAGCAGAGAGTCAAACCGAGCTGCTTTGTTCCCACAGCTCCCAGCTGCTTCCCACTGATGGGTTTTTTCCCTGCATCACTTGTGCCTGTCTCTCTTTAGGCTCTGACAAATGTGAGGGCTGCTGGCACAGACAAATGGTGCACCACACCTCGGGAGCATCTTCATTTTGTCCCTCCTGTCACTGCTCCTCAGCCTCCCTTCCTGTGACAGCAGTGTCCCCGGGACTTCCAGGGCTGGCTCTGGAGATCCACTGGTCCTTGATCCTTCTGGGAAACAGCACAGTGTCCTCCTGGCCTTTCCACACCTCAAGGGGCTTAAGAAAGATGGGGACAGACATTTTGGTGCGTCCTGTAGTGAGAGGACAAGGGGGGAGGCTTTAAACGAAAAGAGGGATGAATCAGAGCAGATATGAGGATGTTTATGCTGAGGGTGGGGAGGCACGGGGTGCCCAGAGAGGTGGTGGCTGCCCCTGGAAAGCTTTCTGGAGAGGCTGGACAGCCTGTGAGCAGCCTGATCCAGGGGAAGGTGTCCCTGCCCGTGGCTGAGCTCTCCCAGGCGCCGGAGCAGGCTGTGACTCCAGGACTCCTGCGAGCCGCGGTGCAGGAGCTGTGCCATCCCTGTGCCATGCACCAGGCTTTATTTGCCCTCTCCAGGCGTGCCCAGACCTCTGGGTGATCTCTGCAGGGCTGGCGCCGAGAGGAGGGGACACAGCAGTGGCACTGCTCCCCTTACAGCCCGGGCTGCACTGCTCCAGTTTCAGCGTCTCAAGGACAGCCCAAGGGAGCTCAGGTGACAGCAGTGGGAGTGCTCCGGGGCCAGGAGAGCAGGAGGTGTCATTTCAGAGGAGACAATGGCAGTGTTCAATTATGCACAAGGTCATTGCCAAGGGGGAGCACGGAGCTGCCTGGCATGGCCTGAAATTACAGCAAGGACAGGCAGGAGGGACGGCATTGCCAGCTCCCAGCACACAGCCCGGGGCTGAGCAGCGACACCTGAGGCAGGGGCTCAGTCAGCCATCAGCCAGGAGGGGCTTCATGGCACTGACCCTTTTTTGGGATGCTCTGCAGCTCAGGGGCCCTGAAGGAATCCCCATCAAAGGTGTTGGCAAAAGTGGGTTTGGTATAAACCTGGAACAACGCAGCTGAACAAAGCACAGTGGCAAGGGTCACTGCCACACCGAGGGAAATCAAGTGTGGATTGACTTAGAAGGGTTTGCACAGAGGCAAAGGCACAGAAGGGTAAGGAACACCCCTCTGCTGAGTGGAGCCCCTCACTGCCCAAAATCCTGATGGAGCTGAGCTGGGAGCAGCTCCAGGCTTGGCCTCAGACCTGGACAGGGATTTCCACCTAAATGAATTAACCATGGGGATTAATTAGTGCTAATTCAGAGCCTCAGCAAGGGTCTGTTGGGCACAGAGGGCCTCTCTCCCCTGGGCAAGGAAGGATCTCTCAGCCCTGGGTGAGGAATCTCAAGCCCTGGGAGATGTCCCTGATGAGCAGGGAGGGCTCCAGGAAGGCTCCCCAGGCCCTCACATCTGTGGGATGAGGCAGCTGGACTGTGGACACATTGCATCCCATGGGAAAAGCCAGCATGGGTCTCCTGATACCCACAGCTCTTCATTCCTGGTAAAGGAAAGGTAAAGGTTTGTTATTGGTAAAGGAGTCCTGGAAAAGCCCTGGGATTCGTGTGTTATTCCCATGATCCATCTCCCAGGCTCTCACACCCCATTTCCCCCGGGCCACTCTCCTGCTTCGGGGGATTCCTGCAGGAATTCTTGGCTCAGACCCAGCTGAAGCCTCCAGGTCCCTTAGACCCAGACTGCTGCTGGTTTGAGGGGTGCAGTGCAGAGCTCAGACACCGAGCTCTCTGGTGCTGCCCAGCCTTGCTTTGGGCTGATCTGGTCCCCCAGACCCCCAGACTGGGCTGCCCAGGAGCTGGAGCACCCCACACCTCGGGGGGACCCACTCTGGGGGGGATGCCAAGGGGAAAAAGCTGCCCAGTGAGAGGAATGGTGGATTTGTCTTTCCAAAGCAGGTGCGGGGCTGCTGGCAGGTGAGACCAGCGCTGGGAGAGAAAAGAAACAGTGGGAAGGGTTCCACTGGTTGGTGAATGGAAAAAGAGATTTGCCTTTACAAATAAACTTTGGGTTTGCTGATAAACGAAATTAGACGTTGAGAGATGAAAGAAACAATGGGGAAGAAACACCCCTAAATTCCATAAGAATTAAAAATTAAAAGGACGGTTATACATTAGAGGGAGATCTCTGGTATCAGAGATTTTGGGAAGTCTGTACCTCTCAGGTACCTCAGAAACGGGGAAAGAGAGAAGGGAAATGTGGCTGGGAAATTGGGATAAAAAGGAGGCTGCATCCTCCAAAAATGTGAGAGATCCCAAGGGAATGCCCCATGGCCTCTCCCTTTATTGGAATAAAGAAAAAGGACTCCTCTGTCTCCTTTTGGGACAGAAACCTCTGGTGTTTGTGGATTAATTTTCCCACCAGCAGGAGCAGGGAGCTTCTGTCAGCTGCGCTCCTTGGAAAGTAATTCTGCAGTGATGGATCTGCTCCTGCTGCAGGCTCTGGGAGAGCAGGGAGATAAATGGCACAGGCTGCGGGGAAGAGTTATGGGAATGATCCAGGAGCTGGAAAAGCTGGAGAAGCTGAGAGATGGAGGCAGCAAAGGTTAAAAGGCTGCTGAGCTGCTCCCTGTGCTTGCCAGTGAGTGAGGACAGAGGATTCCTGAGGGGAAGGGAACTGGAATGCTCCTTGAGCTGGAGTTCAGGAGCTCACAAGGCCTTTGGACAGCACTCCAGGCCCAGGTGGGACTGTGGGGGTGTCCTGTGCAGGGCCAGAACACTCCATGGTGATTTGGAGAGGACCTGGCTGGCACAGCCTGGGGCCGGCACAGCAATTAAGCAGCGTGGCTAAGTGCAGGCTGCCCTCCTGGGAAGTGTGTGAGCACCCAGCAAGCCCCAAGGCATTCCAGCCCTGAGACCTCCCCGTGCCCCTCCGGCTGCTCCAGGGATCCCTCTCAGGGTGCTTTGGGCCAGGACCAGAGCTGGAAGCTACAAACAACAGAAATGCTCCCCGGAGGAGGGATTTCCATGAGGGAATCCAAGGGGATGGCACAGACAGCGGCATGATGTGGGGCAGGACCTCATGCCTGCTGCAGGAGCCTGGGCACAGGGCAGAGCTGGGGGAAATATGCTAACCAGCTTCTGACTGTGTCCATACTCCATTAAAATGGACATAAAACAAAAAACAAAAAAAAAAAAGTCATTAGCAGTTTAGCAGAGGGTCAGAAAGCAGGTTATTGACTTGCTTTCTCACAGCTCCAAAATCCTCCTAAGAATAGAGCACTTTAGATTAATTGGGGGGAAAATGGATTGGAAAGTTGCAATTAAGTTGATGTCATAATTTTTCGGGGGGAAAAAAACAGGTGTTCTGCTACAGCTGTACTTCTCTCCTTGGCTTTAATTGGCATCCCAGTCCCAGTTGTCTGTATTGATAAAATGCTGTCCATTTGAAAAAAAAAAGTATCATTAGCATTGGTTTAAAAGGTACAAGCATTTTGAAGGAAAGGAAAAAGATTAAAAACCAGAAAAAACTTGGACACTTTTTTTCCTTTAACCTTTCAGAAGTTTGGGGTAATTGTCTCAGCTCCGTGCAGGAGTGAAGGAGAGGAGCAGGATGCTTAATTGCTCAGGCCCTGGAGGAGCTGGCAGTGCCCCTCAGCCGCACCCAGTGACACCAGGCATGTCATTAGCAGGGTTTTCATTGAGTGCTCAATGGCCCGGGGGGCACGGGTGAGGCAGCGCAGCCAGCATTGCTGGGAACGAGCATTTCTGCAGGGCGCCCACCCAGGATTCCACCTGGAAGGAAGCACAGCCCGGCCCTAACTCCTTTGGATCCTGTTAGCAGCCCTGCCTGAGAGGATTTCCATGGGATCACAGGGTTTGGGGAGCCAAAATCATTCCCTTGGCAGCAAAATCCTTGATTCCCAAAATCATTGCCATGGGCAGCAGGGACACCTCCCACTGTGCCAGGTGCTCCAAGCCCCAATGTCCAGCCTGGCCCTGGGCACTGCCAGGGATCCAGGTGCTCCCAGCACCCTGAGAAACCCATGTCAGTGCCTCAGCACCCTCACAGGGAGGGGTTTTTCCAGCCTGGATAACTCCTGGCTTTCCTGCCCCTCTCTGCAGAGGCAGCACAAACAAACTGGAGTTTCTGGCCCAGCAAGTTTCTGACAGCAGGTTTTGCTCTCTGTGCCCCTGCCTGGCATTCACCAGCTGTGCTGGCCCCAGGACAATTCCCTGGGGTCCTGAGGGGTCCCTGGGGCTCAGGGGATGCCACGGTGCTGAGCACAGAGGAACTCTGTGTGCCTGCCCTTCTGATAATGCCTCTGCTTGATTCCAGCCAAAAATCCCTCACTGCATTGAAATTAGAGGAGTGAATTTGGAAGTGCGGACCCTGATACCTTCAGGCTGGCAAAGGGCAATTCCCAAGCTTGCCCTGAGCTTTCCGAGGGCTTCCTGCCCTGAAATTGCCCATCTCAGCAATGCCACCCCTTCTTCTTGGGTGTCCATACCCTTCAAACCACGCTGCACAGGCTTCAGACTCTCCTTTGCCATCACTCACTCGAGCTTCTCATATTTAACTCCTTTAATCTCCCACCAGTAAATCACTGCCTCCCAGCCATCCATCATTCTCAGCTCTGTTCCCAAATCCCTCCGGGATGCTGACACCCATCAGGCACCCAGGTAATTAATGGATGGCAGATCCCTGCCAGGGCCCAGCTGCACTCCTGGGAAACAGCCTGGGAAGAGCAAAGGAAAGGGAAGGTGGGGTCTGGGTGCTGGATGCAGAGCAGAGGCTGGGCAGTGAGAGGAAGAGAAGGAAGGGCACGGCCCCAGAGAGTGCAGGTGTGGGTTTGGGCTCTCTGGGCCCCATAGATCACACTCACACCTGCCAGGCTGAGGGAGCACAGAGATCTCTTGGGGCAGCAGCTCTACCACCACTCAGCCTGGAGGCCTGAGCAGATTTCCCATCCGTGCAGTGATTCCCCTTCTCCAAGACACAGCCACCTCTTCCTCCCCCAGAAAGAGAGGAGGCAGCTCAAAGCAGGGCTGAGGAACGATGAGTGGGTGTCACATCTCTCTGCAGGGTCAGGAAAGGGGTGAGGACACTGAGATGGACACTGCTGAGAGGAAGGTTTATTAACCTCTTGTTTCCCTTTATTTTAGCACTCTCCAAGTCACCAACGTGCTTCAAAGGAGAGGAGTTGCAGGTGCTGATGGCATCTGACTTCTCTGATTTGCTGAAAGCTGCTGGGGAAAGGAAGCGGAGATAAAGGAGCAGATTCATGCTGCCGTCCCGTGGGGATGGGTCCTCTGGGGACACCACCAGACACAGGGCATTCCCACAGAAGGTTTCCCAGGGAATTTGAGGCTGCTCTATCCCTGGAGGTTTGAGCGAGGATGCAAGGCCAAGAACAGCCAGAAAACCACTCACAGCGCACTGGAGAGGGCTGTGGCAGAGCTTGGGGGATTTTTGTTACTTCTGAACCCCATGCAAGGACTTTGCCTCCAATATTTAAGCAGAAAGCCAAGGATGTTTAGGAGCACCTCTTGTGCTTGGCTCTGCTTGCTCCCCTCTTTCTGCAGCTCACTCTCAAGGCACCAAGTCCAGTGAAATAAAAGGATCCTGGCTAAGGGAAACCAGCCTCAGCAACCTGAT
>NW_005054627.1:195331-202806 GCF_000277835.1 Geospiza fortis
AATAACCCTAAGGGGGAGTCTGGCACCCTCAGATGTTCTCTGGGTCAGCAGTGGTGGGGTCAGGCCAGGAGGGCTCTGCTGTAACCAGCCTTGGACAAGCCCTGAGTCCTCACCCCCACGCTGAGCAGAGAGAGGGGCTCGGCAAGGCAAGGGTGGCTCGTCAGCAGCACGCCTGCCCTCCATCCATCTTCCCTGGCCTCAGGAAACAAACAGCAGAGCAAATATTGCCTCCCTGTCAGCCTGGCCGGGGCTGTGCTCCTGTTTGCCTTGTGCTTTTCCAGGAGTAACAGCGGGGACGGTGACACACAGAACAGGACAGGCCTGGGGCAGCGGGAGGGGATAAACAGGGAGGCGAGGAAGGAGTAATTATCCGTCCTGCAGAGGGCAGGTGCTGTGGATGTGGCTCCAGGCAGCCATTCCCAGAGATTCCCACTCAGATTTATGGGCCTGCTCTGTCTGCCCATTGGGAACACGGCTCTGAGGGGAGCAAGGAGGCACGAGAAGTGGCCTCACCTCCTGGGCCTGCTGAGGTCCAGCCCCAGGAGAGCTCATTTAGCTGTTTCTCTCCCCTCTCTCCCCCGGTTTCCCTGCGCTGTGAGAGCCTCACTGCAGCCGGTGCCTCTTTCCTTTGCTCCAGATTGGACACCATGGAAAAATCCAAAGTAAAAGCTGTTCACAGCTGTGGAAAGGCTCCTGTCCTGGCAGGATCTGAGTGTCCATGGGGAGCTGGTGACACTGAGAGCTGTGCTGTCCTTGAGCCCGTTTTTGGTCACCACACACCTCAAAATGTGTCCAAGCCAGACACACAGAGCCCTTCCCCCTGTGTTTGGCCAGGACAAACCTCCCTGGCTCCTGTCACCCGGAGGGGAGCAGCAGCTCTGCTGTTTGTGTTTGACCAACACTTCAAGGGCTGTGTGACATCTCAGCTCCTTCACCGGTGCTCTGGGGGCAGGCTTGGCTCCTCCTGAAGCAGGAGAGCCGTGGGTTTGCAGGGATGCCTGTTCTCCCCAGGGAAAAGACAAGAGGGAGGATGAAGACAGAGATGGGATCTGGATTCTCCAGAGCCCCTCAGCCAGCACCAGGGGCTGCTGTTCTGTGGTGGTGCTCACAGGGGTCCCAGGATGAGGGAAGAGGTGAGAAAATCTTGGCTCCATGTGTCAGAAGGCTGATTTATTATTTTATGGTACATATTATATTAAAAGAAAATGCTATATTAAAACTATACTAAAAGCATAGAGAATGGAGACATCAGAAGGCTTGAAAGGAATAGAAAGGAATGATAATAAAGTCTTGTGACTGCTCACAGCCTCAACACAGGTGGCTGCCATTGGTCATCAAGTAAAAACAACTTCACATGCTGGGTAAACAATTCTCCAAATCAACTCCAAAGCAGCAAAACGTGGAGAAGCTGAAACTTCTCAGCTTCTCAGGAGAAAAGATCCTAACGAAAGGATTTTTTATAAAATATGTCTGTGACACTGTTCAGAGGAGGAGCTGGCAGGTGAGCTGTGCCGGCGCTCAGCCCACCCTCACCTTGTGCAAAACATCCCCCTGACCTCTGCCAAGCCTTTCCCAGCCGGGCTCCAGCCCAGGCCTGCGTTTCCTCCCCATTTCCCTCCTGGGAGCAGCATCCTCACCCCGGCTGATGGAGCACAGGAGAAGGTGGCTTAATCCTTATCAGCGAGGAGAACTCCATCAAAGGAGCGAGCGGCAGTGGGGAAATGGAAATGCGGGGATGCATAATTCATGGCAGAGAGGGCGCATTTAATAGGTGTGCTCAGCGGCAGCCCGGCTCAACACCTTGTTCTCCGTGCCGGGGATGGTGTCAGGTCACTCGGGATTAGCTCTTTGTTCTCCGGGGCTCCGTCTGCCCTCCGGAGCTCCTGCAGGATGAGCTCCGTGCCCGCAGCCGCGCTCGGTGTCACAGAGAAAAGGGCTTATTTACACATAAATGAGGGAGGAAATATCCACAGCGGATCCCGGGCTGCCGGGTCTTACTGGCAATTTCCTTCCCTGCTTTGCAAAGGCCGAGATAACCCTCGGTGTCTCCTGCCAGGGCAGGAACCTGAGCCTGCCTGATCCCATCGCAGCTTTATTATAAATCAACAGCTTTATTGTAAACAGCTTCATTTAGGGTCTGGGATGTGCAGGGATGTGAACCTGAGCCTACCTGACCCCATCACATCATCCTTTGGGGTCCCTGTGCTGCCTTAGGGAAGGCACACACTCCCTGTTTGGCAAAGGGCAATATGGGAAGGATGAGGAACCCAGCCTGGCATCCTCCTTCAACTCCCACTGGAAATTCCAAAATAACCTTCCAGGTTCTTCCCAAGCCGTCCGAGGGAGGGGGTTTTCTCCTTCCCCTGCTCAGATTGGAGCCAAAGGCAGACTGATGACAAATCCCTGGGCTGGGAAGGGGAGAACCCAGCACTGCATCACCACAGCGCTGCTCCCTGCAGACACATTCTCTGCGTGGGAAAACAGAACATTTCTATTTCTATTTCTATTTCTATTTCTATTTCTATTTCTATTTCTATTTCTATTTCTATTTCTATTTCTATATTTCTACTTAATTTTTTAAAATTTTTATTCTCTTTTTTCCTATTTGTATTTATTTTTCCTTTTTTTTCTTTTTCTTCTTCTTCATATTTTTTCTTTCTTCCTTTCCTTTTTCTTTATCCTTTTCTTTTTCTTCTCTTTCTTTATCCTTTCCTCTTTTTCTTTATCTTTTCTTTTTTTCTCTTTCTTTTGCCCTTTCTACCTTTCAACTTTCTTTTTCTCTTTCTCGCCCTCTTTGCCTCCAGAGGATGTTGAATTCCTCGGGCGGTTGCTGAGGTCAGCGGGCCCTGCTCCTGCCGAGGGGATGGAGAGCCCTCTGCTGTCCAGCCAGCCCTGCCCGCTCTGTCCCTGCCCGAGCCGCTCTCAGCCTCTCTGGGCTTTAACCTCCAGCGCACATCTTTCCAGTGGGGTCATCAAGGAGAATTCCCTGTGCTCTGGGGAGAGCAGCAGGCAGCCACTGCCCGTGGGACGTGGGGACGGCTCCCTCTGCAAGGGAGGAACATTTCTCTGTCCTCACCTTGCTCCATCCCCCAGCCCTTCCGTGGCTCAGATTCCTCCTCCAATGTCAACACCCAGCTCAGGACTCTCCCTTTTTCCCCCGCGAGAGACAACCTTAGGAATTATAAATGAATAATTAACGCAGTGTTTATCTACGGCATAACAAATGTGTAAAAAATGCTGCTGTCACGCGGAGAGGTGCTAAATTGGATCACCATCCGCACAGTTCCCAGCACAAAGGTGGCAAGATCCTTCCAGTTGCCACATGGATCACTTCAGCTGGGTTCTGCACGCACAGAGATCCCCACAAGAGCCTTCCTGCTGGGGCCCTACCCGTGCTGCCACAATTCCTCAGCAGCAGAGGCCATGGCTGGCTGGAATGCAGGGAAATCTGGCTGGATTCAATAATTCATATCCATATAAAACGGGCCTGAGTGGGGAAAGGGAGGATTAAACACCAAGTGGTCCCCAGAGCCACGATTACTCGCTGGTGCTGGCGGCGGTGCCCCAGACAGGAGGAGCCTCTTCCTGTTTGCTTTATTAGTTGTGCATGAAAGCCTCGTTAGCCCATCCTGCTGGCCATCCATTATTGATGTGTGGCATCTCCTTTGGAGTGACCGCGGCTCCTTCCTCCGGCCTCCTGTGGCTGTGGGGGTCTCTGTCCCTCCTTGGGCTCCTGCGAGGCACAGGGCAGGACAGAAACCCTCCCGCCCCACGGCCAGCGTTATTCCAGACCCACACGGCCCCAGCACCAGCAGAGGGGTGCCAGGAAGGGTGCTGGGACCCGCCCATGGGGCTCCCTGACGCCTCCATTCCCCCCCAGCAGCTCCAGGAGTGAGGATGCTCCTGTTTGCTGCCCTGGATCACCGTGCCGGGGTGGCTGGACGCTGGATGTGGAAACGGAGGGCCCCGGTAATGTGACAAGAATTAATGAAACATAGCCAGACTTTCATATAATTAAAACCAGTAATTGCTGGGAAGATGGCTCATGCAAAACGACGGGCTGGGGGTGGGCAGGGTTGATTAAAACTGGTGACTGGCTACAAATGATTAGATTAAAATCAATTAACTGTAGAATTGCTGTCTGGCATATGGAAGGATAATTCAGTTGCGTAACCGACAGCGGGATTTGCACTTTGCAAATGTTGTTTCGGTACACCAGACCGAGCTCAGGCAACCTGGTTATTTAACAGGACACACTTGTGATTCCTGGTTCCGAGGGTGGGATTTGGCAAGGCAGAGCCCTGGGCTGCTCTCCCTCCCTGGGCAAAGAGCAAGGACCGGCTGCGATCCCCTGCTCTGCCCTGGTTATTTGTAAACAGGAGCTCTTTTCATTACTCTTTTAAAGACTGGCTGGATTAAGGAAGCATTAGCGGAATTCAGCGCTCGGCATCCTCCCGAGAGCCCGCTGGTGGCGGAGCCCATTAGCGCTAATGCAGCCGCATTAGCACATGGAAAGGATTCCTGTGTTACAGCATCCCTGGCGGATCCAGCTCCTCTGCCCTCCCTAAGCCTCGGGAAAAGCTGTCGTGAGACCCTGCAAGGAGCTGCTGGCTGCAAAGTGCCTCCCAGCACTGCAGGTGACCCTACAGCATCCTCCTGCTCTAGGCTCTGGGGTCAAATAAACCCTGCAGTGCTGTGCCTCCCCTCCCGCCCCACCTCTGAGGCTCCTCTGGCGCTGTGGATGAGCAGCCAGCCCTGGGAAAAAGCCTGGAGGTGCCAGGGCAGTGCTGGCAGGCCAGAGGCATGGCGCTGGAACGGGCTGGAGGCCCTGCTGAGATCCTGGGCTGGCTCATCTCAACACAGCTGCACCGAGGATTCACCCTCTTCTCACACAGCTTGGCTTTCAGCAGACATTTTGTCTGTGGCCAGGGAAAAAGCTCTCTCCCGTCATGACAACCCTGTCACCAACCCCATGACACTCAATATCAAAGCAGCTTCCCTTCAGGAATTGTGCCAGGCCAGGCTGGACGGGGCTGGGAGCACCCTGGGACAGTGGCAGTGTCCCTGCCCATGGCAGGGGTGGCACTGGATGGCTTTAAGGTCCCTTCTGCCCCAAACCATCCCGTGATTCTCTTCCTGGGGAGCTACGCTCCAAGCCCACGTTGTTCCCAAGGCCTGGAGCTGCACCCCAGGAATGGCTCCCAAAACTTTGGCGTGGTGCACAAAGAGGTTCCAGTGGGGCAATGAACTTGGCCCAGCTGCACTGGTGTCCTCAGGAGGGGAGAGCTCTTGGCTCTCCTGGCTGCAGAGAGCCTGGCAGTGGTCTCAGGGATGGGTCACTGTCTTGCCAGGGGGTGGCAGTGGGATTTCCCCACTCCTTCCTCAGGAAACCTCTCCTGGAATTGCTCTGGAGATCTCCCACACCAGCCAAAATACCAAAATGCCAAAATACATGTGCTTTCTCCAGAAGAGGCAAAAGTAGATTCAGGTCAAAAATTACTATGTATAGAGCAGAGAAGCATCTCCTGAGCCATCTGCCATGCACCAAAGCCAAACTCCACTTAGAGCCTGATGAGGCTTTAAAAAAAATATATAAAAAACCTGACTGGCTTCCATTCAGGGCTTTCAAAGCACTTCTGCTCGTTATGGGGCTGTCCAGACATGGCTCCACTAAGCTGCTGTCCATCATAAATAAGTTCTTGGTTCTTGCTGTCAAGGAGAACATTAACCCCACTTCTGCCTCTGCTCCAGGGAAGAGCTCCTTGGAAGAGCCCCCATGTCCAGCCCCAGCTCTGCCAGGCTGATGGAGCCCATCTTCCACTTTCTGCTGCTTCCAGTGGTGCTGGGAGGAACCTTCACACACAGTGAGAAAATATTTTATTCAATTAACCTGCCCTGGTAATCTCCATGGAGATCCTGCTTCTCTTCCCTTTCTCTGCTCCTGTGCCTGCTTATTCTGGATTGATGCAAAATCCCTCTTTTCCTTGTTCTCCACTTCCCATGCTTCACCCACAGCCCATCCATGATTTCCAGATCCTATCCAGGATCTTTTTTTCCTGCTTCTGTTTCTCCCCTCCATGGCCAGCAGCAATGCAGAGGCCTCTGGATGCCTTTTGCAGACATGGCACAGGGGCATCCCCATGCATGGCCAAATTATTGCTGCATAAATCCCTTCCCCTTCCATGGCAGGGCTGCAAATCACCAACAGGCCAGGCTTCAGGATGGAGTCCCTTTCATCGTGGAGAGATGAGTAATCATTTCCCTTCCTGAAGGAGATGCAGCAGATTTATTGTCCTGACTCAGCCCCCAGGTCTGTGTGAAGGAGAAAGGTCAGCACAGAGTTTACAAACTCCGTCAATATTCCTGCCCTAGGAGGTTTTCCTCTCCCTGACAAAGTAGTTCAGCAATGCTGGTTGCTTGTTTGATGCCTTTAATAAAGGCAGAAGGACACAGATATTTTGCTGATATTTCACTCATCTGCAGTGAATCAAGCAGCAATCCACAGCACAGAAATCATGGCTGATGCTGGAAAATCACTCCGTTCTCTCCATCCCCTGGGTCACACCCAACCCCAGATGAGGACAAAAGCTTCTCTCAATTCCTATTTCAAAACAATCTCAAAATATCTGTCCAGAAGCCAAATAATCTTGTTCTGGTTGTGATTTAAAGAGGGCTGCTCTGGTTTGGGACTTTTTAAGCTATTATCACATGCTTAAATTAAAACTCCAAGCAGAAGTCCCAAAAGGGGAAATGAACCTGCTCCATTCCAACTTTACAAGAACAGTTTGCTCTGGGGATTTTTCAAAATTAAACATATCTGTGAAACATTGCTTGCTGAGTGAACCCATGGCCCATTCCACATCAACATCACATGTGGAACGAGCTCTGATGTCCAAGCCATTCCCTGTGTCCTGTCCCTCCATGCCTTGTCCCCAGTCCCTCTGCAGCTCTCCTGGAGCCCCTTCAGGCCCTGGAGGGGCTCTGAGCTCTCCCTGGAGCCTTCTCCTCTCCAGGTGAGCAGAATTCCCCCTCTCCTGCTGCCCAGGCTGTGGGATAGCCCAGGGCACAGGGCATGTCCAGTTTTTCACCCATCAACACCCCCAAATCCTTCTTGTCAGGGCTGCTCTCAATCTGCTCGTCCCCCAGCCTGGGCTGATCCTGATATTTAGCATCCCTTTGCTCTCAGGTCACTTTGGAGCGCACACTTTATTTATGGGCATGGAAAAACAAGCACCTGGCCCTTCCTGGTGCATGACGCTTCCTCCTGCTCCTCGGGCAGCTCCACCTGCAAGGCTCAGCCCAGGAGAAGAGCACACACCCCTCTCCAGATGGTGAGAGCTGCTGTCAGCCCAAGGAGGGGAATCACAGCTGAGATGGAGACACAAACTGGCATGTGGGAAGGTAGACAGCGGAAATCTTTGTGATGGCTGAGCTCTGTCACTCCCTGTGGGGGATTTCCTGTCAGAAACCAGCCC
>NW_005054627.1:202961-206216 GCF_000277835.1 Geospiza fortis
CCCTGGCTGTCCCTGGCTGTCCCTGGGTGCAGAGCAGGCCCAGGCTCTGCTCCAGAGCCCAGCAATGGCCCCAGAGCCATGGTCAGGGACTGAGCCCAGCAATTCCCCTGCCACAGGAGGCACAACTCCTGCCCTGGGCAGTGCCCAGCCCTGAGCAGAGCCCACAGAGGTGTGGATCTCCCTCCCTGGGGATATCCCAGACCCCGCTGGACACATTCTGTGCCCTGAGCTCTGGGATGGCCCTGCTGGAGCAGGGAGGTGGCGCCAGTGACCCGCTGTGGTCCCTCCCAGCCTGTCCCATCTGGGAATTCTGTGAGTCTGTGATTCCATGAACTGTAAGAGCCCCTCATTCCAGCTGTCTGGGGATTCTGTGATTCTGTGATTCCATGAACTGTAAGAGCCCCTCATTCCAGCTGTCTGGGAGCTCCCAGGATCCGAGGCACTGCTCCGAGAGGGGTCCCAGTTCAGTGCCATCCAACCCCAGCTCTCCTCTCTCAGGAGGGGACTGGTGCTTTTTTCGGGGTGGAGAACAACTCCCCGCCATGGTGACTCAGCCACCCTTATGTTCCACTTCTTATTTACACTCCCCAGTGGTGATGCTATGGCACTTAATGGCTCCCAGGGCCCTATTCCATCTTCTAAATATACATCCCCATTGTGCTGCCTGGACTCCCCTCATTGTATCACGAGCTGACTGCAGGCATCAGTCACGGCTGTGATAAACACAAACTGCCCTAATATCATCTCCCAGGCTGTGACGAGCCTGATCTCAGCTGTGCTGGAGCCAGATGGAAGAGGGAGTTTGGAATAGAGACTTACACTCTGTTAAATGTATGTGACATTTAATTATGACAGTGAGAGCTTCTCTCTCATCCAGGGTAACGTGAGGCTGAATTCTGCAAATAACAGGAAAAACCCAGATAATTCCAGCTCTGTGTTCCAGCCCCAGCCCTGGGCACTCGCTGGTGCATTCTGCAGCACAGCCCTGTTCCCAGAGG
The DNA here is from genome assembly GCF_000277835.1 of Geospiza fortis. Lineage (NCBI taxonomy): Eukaryota > Metazoa > Chordata > Aves > Passeriformes > Thraupidae > Geospiza > Geospiza fortis. Next base: position 203,960 of record NW_005054627.1, read on the forward strand.
ATTTATTATCTCAAATGCTGCATCACACAAACACCAGGAGCTGCTCAGGTTCAGAAATAACCTGCCTGAATCCCTAATGAGGGCACTGAGTTTTGCAGCCCTGGCAGGAGCTGGTGTCCAGTTGGTCTCTGGTTGTTTCTGCTGTTGCAGAGCTGAGGAGCAGCCCAGGGGACCCGACCCCATCCTGTGCAAATGCTGCAGGGACAGTCAGGGAGCTCAGGGAGGTCCCAGGTGGGTGGAGAGGCACCTGCAGCCAGGTGGAGTGACCAGGAGGCAGTTTTGGTCATTGGTGGTGGGTCACAGATCCTGGGAATCCAGCTGCTCCAGGATGCTTTAGGATGGATCACAGCTCCAGACCCAAGAGAGGAGTGAGGACAGGACGAGGATGTGGCTACACTGAGGTTCGTGCAGAAAAGTGAGGAAAAAACTGGGAGAAAACTCCAAGGATGTCCCCCAGAAATTCATCCATGCCTGCCACCTGCCAGGCCAAGCTGAGCCTGGCTTTCCCTGGAATGGAGAGCAGGGATAGGCAATAAAGGGGCTTAACCCAAGGAGGAACAGCTCGTGGTGCTTTGGCAGTAATGTGTGCTCAGGGAAAGGCCGGCTAATCAAAAGGAACATGCAGCTAAAAATCCTGTTGATGACTTCCTATTTTGTCCTGATATCCTTGGTGAAATCAAGGTCTTTTCTCCTTTTTTTTTCTTTCTTTCTCCAGCAAGTGGAAAGTACAAAATATCAGTAAACAGGAGCCCATTTAACACCAGACTTTTAGCAATGGCTAAGCCTCTATCCAGCTCTTAAATTCTGATACTGATCTGCTCCCCAAAGGCCCGCTTTCCAAAATAATACAGCCCTTTTCTCCAATAAAGCATAGCCTTTAGGCAGCTTTAAGGGTGCCTAAAGGAAATAGGACCAATTTGTTTCGTGCCTGGAGGAATATTTCTTTTCTGGCAAATGAATGTCAGAAAGGCAGCGTGTGAAAAATTTTTCCTGCATGTGGGCAGCTCTCTCTCCCTTCCCAGGCAACACCCCCACACTTCCCAGCCCAGCACTTGGATGACAAACAGTCTGGAGCACTTTTGGAGCAGGTACAACATCGTATTTATGCAGAACTGAGCCAGGATGGGTTTCTCCACAGCTCAAGGCAGAGTTCGTGGTATCACAGAAGGGTTTTGGTTGAAAAAGACCTCAAAGCTCATTTCATTCCCACCCCCTGCCATGGGCAGGGACACCTTCCACTATCCCAGGTTGCTTCAGCATCTCCACCTCCTTCTGCTGCTGGCCCCAGGGCTGGAAAAGATGTCCTGGAGGAGCTTTTTCCCATACAGAATACCATGAAAAGCCTCCTGTTGCCAAAAGCATCCCATGCCAGACAGGTCCCCGAGTAAAGGATAAGATTTCTCTGACTGTAGGGTTTTGATTCCCCCCTGGGGGAAGAAAACTTCCCCATCCCCATCTGACTGGCACATGCTGGCAGATCAGAACAATAGCCAAAGTCAGAAATAAATGGGTTGAATAATTCAGTGGGCTCTGGAACATGGGAATGGCAGAGAGCATCGTCAGGAATAGGAAAGCACAGCTAATAAAAGCAAGAGACAGAGGGAAATTTATTAAACATCTTTCAGACAAGAACATTTTGCCGCTCGCAGAAAAAAATATTAAGCTGGAAATGAGGGAAATTTTGTTCACAGATGGGCTCTTTGATAGGAACTATATAAAAAGCTGAAGAAACATTTGATTAAAGATTGGGAGAGAAAAGCTTTCCAAAAAATGAGCAAGCTTAATTTCAATTTTCTGAGGGCCAGATCCATTCCTTTGGGTCCTGCCTGTGGAAAGAAGTCCGGGTCTGGTGACTTTTGGGGTGCGATGAATTCCTCCCCCCTGACCTTGGAGCCTCAGTCCCATCTGGCACGGAGGTTTCAGCTCAGTCCCTTGGTGATTTTGGAGCCCTTCTGATGCTTTTTGGCACTTGGCCACTGCCCAGGGGCAGAGCACTGCTGTCCCCTGGGAGCAAACTTGTTGAGGACTTGTTAACAGGAAAATCCGTCATTAAGTGCAGGGAACATGAAGATCCTTCTTGAAGTGCCGGGGGATTTACTGGCAGACACAACTCTGTGTTGCAGGAAAGTTTCTCCATGTCTCTGTGAGATGTTACCCCCATTTCTCCTCTCTCATGTCCTTTTCTCACCCACAACCCTTCCTCTGAACCTGCAAGTCTCTAAATTTACTTCTAGTTCCTGCTCTCACATCAGAATTG
>NW_005054627.1:206277-221640 GCF_000277835.1 Geospiza fortis
AACAAAGCGGGCTAAAAGCTTCTGGTCTTTGCAGGAATAATGATTCCAAGGGTGATCAAACTAATCGATGCTTGCAAGCAAATATGTGTGAATAATCCCAAGTGCTTGCTGGCAGCCTTGTAAAGGCAAACCAGAGCAGGCCCAGGCTAGAAACAAAGAGGTGGTACAATGGGAACAGCTAAATGCCTGGCATAAAATCACCAAAACCCAGGAAAATGCCTCAGGAGGAACAGCTTCACCTGTGCAGTGAGAGGAATGGAGGAGCTTCATCTATGCTGGGGCCACGAGCTCTCCAGGAGGCTGTGGTTTGTGGAGCAGGGATGAGTGGGAGGTTTAATTGGTTGTGGATTTATTACATGGGCTGGCCTGAATGAATATGAGAATTCCTGTCGCAGCAGCCTCTTTTCTTTTTTTATTTTCTTGACTAAGTGTCTAGCTAGCAGGGAGGAAACCAAGCCTTTTCCACCACAGGTACATATCAATGTAATCTTCCAGGCCATAAATCCAAATTTAATCCGACATGAGAGTACAACTCCAGTCCTCATGAATTCACCTTCCTTGGTTACACGTGTATATAGAGGGCTGCCTGATTTATCCAGCCAGGAGGAGCTGCTCGGTGTTTCTTTTAACAGCTGAGGCTTTATCTACCAATTCCCACTCCCCTGTGTCCATTCCTGCGCAGCTGATTAGAATTTATTGAGATCTGTACTCCACCTCAAAGCAGATCCACTTCCCCTTACAGCTCTTTCCCTTTTGCCAAGGGAAATGTGAATATTCATCAACCCCGGATGTAGAGACATCAGAAAAAATAAGAAATTGCCACTCTGAGGCCTCTTTTCATTGCTTTTATTTTTTTCAATGCCACTTTTCTGCTAAACCAAGAGTAACATCTCTTTCACATGACTGTGCTGCTCTGCAAAGCAGAGGAAGGACTGATCACACCCAAACCTGGAGCTTAATTCCCTGGATCCCACCAAGAGGGAGGGGAATTAGGGGAAATCCATCCTGAGATGGGGATTTTAACTTCAAGGGGCCACTTTACAACATGGAAAGCAAATTAATCAATTGTCTGTGTCAGTCTGCTGGCAGAAAGTCTCCATTTGGGGCTCACTGTATGACCGAGGTGCAAAAGTTGCATTCTTTCAGCCCCATTCCCTCACAATCTCAGCCCAATTCCCTCACAATCTCAGCCCCATTCCCTCAGCCCCATTCCCTCACAATCTCAGCCCAATTCCCTCACAATCTCAGCCCCATTCCTCTCAAAATCTCAGGCCCATTCCCCACACAATCTCAGCCCCATTCCCTCACAATCTCAGCCCAATTCCCTCACAGTCTCAGCCCCATTCCTCTCAAAATCTCAGGCCCATTCCCCACACAATCTCAGCCCCATTCCCTCACAATCTCAGCCCCATTCCCCTCACAATCTCAGCCCCATTCCCCTCACAATCTCAGCCCCATTCCCCTCACAATCTCAGCCCCATTCCCCTCACAATCTCAGCCCCATTCCCCTCACAATCTCAGCCCCATTCCCCTCACAATCTCAGCCCCATTCCCCTCACAATCTCAGCCCCATTCCCCTCACAATCTCAGCCCCATTCCCCTCACAATCTCAGCCCCATTCCCCTCACAATCTCAGCCCCATTCCCCTCACAATCTCAGCCCCATTCCCTCACAATCTCAACCCCGTTCCCTCAGCCCAATTCCCTCACAATCTCAGCCTCATTCCCTCACAATCTCAGTCTCATTCCCTCACAATCACAGTCTCATTCCCTCACAATCTCAGCCCCATTCCCTCAGTCTCATTCCCTCACAATCTCAGCCCCATTCCCCTCACAATCTCAGGCCAATTCCCTCACAATCTCAGTCCCATTCCCTCACAGCCCCTCAGTTTTAGGGTCTTAGCTCCAGCTCCCCTGTCGCTGTCAGGGCTGTAGCAGCAGCCCTTCCAAATCTCAGCATCTTCCTTGCTAAACTTTGTTAACTTTAGATTAAATATAGGAGCAAAATAACATCAAAGTATCTCAAGTGTTAATTGCCTTTTGAGGGGACAATCCTGTTTCTGTGGCCATGCATAATCTCAGCGTGTCCTTTGATTTTTCTAGCTTGCATTTCCAGTCTCTGGCCACCTGCCTCATCTTTCCCTTTCCCCCTTCCTCCTTCCCCACATTTTCCATCAGCAGCACACATCAAACGTGTTTAATTCCTTCACCCTAGTGCCTGTCACACGGTGTTGTGTAGCCAATTGCCCTTGGATGTGGGATCCCAAGGCTTTTAACTGCCAGAGGGCAGGGTTAGGTGGGATATGGAGAAGGAATTGTTCCCTGTGAGGGTGGGCAGGCCCTGGCACAGGGTACCCAGAGAAGCTGTGGCTGCCCCTGGATCCCTGGAAGTGTCCAAGGCTGGGTTGGATGGGGCTTGGAGCAGCCTGGGACAGTGGAAGGTGTCCCTGCCATGGCAGGGGGTGGAATGGTGTGCTGTAAGGTCCCTCCCAACCCAAACCAGTGTGGGATTCCATTATTTCTCTCCCAGAAGGGCCACCCAGTGCAGCTCTCCAGGCAGAGCACAGTACATCATCCCCATTCCCAGACACTTTCCAGCAGGAGCCAGATCTCTGGGCACTTCCCAATGAGTCCCCTGCGCCCCATCCTGCATCCAGCCCTGCAGTGCTCACTGTGATTGCCATCCCCAGCACTTCACTTCCTCGTTAGGATGTGTTAACTCATCTAATTCTCTCTCAGGACAGAAAGTGCTCATGTTTAATGAACTCTCTGCAGAGCCAGAGCTGTCTGGGGAGATTTAAAACAAACCTCCAGCAGCTGGTCAAGGTGTGATTAATGTTGCTGTGGACTCCAGAGAAGCCAAACTGAGGGGACAAGAACTCCAATACTCCCACACAGGGTTACACACTCTGCCCTGGTGAACAAAGCTCTTTCCTTCCCAAAATCCTAGACAGCTGGTGGTGAGGGATGCAGTCACCAAGGACATCCAACATCTCTGATGTTGTCAGAGGGTCAGGGTCAGGGTTAGAGTTGTGGGTTAGGATCAGGGTTAGGGTTTCCAAGCAGAAATGGGGACCTAGAAGCTGGGGATGAACTCACCCAGGCACTGGCTCACAAGGATTTTCAAGCCTTTGGAAAGGCAGACTGGCTGCTGCGCACTCCTGACCCACAAAAGCCTTTTTCTGTGGAAAGGAGGATACTCTGGGGTGTACACCTGAGTCACAGTGCCATGGGATGGACAATGGGAGGGAATTCCTACCTAGACACTCTTATTTCTAAAGACAAGCCAAAGATGCCTTTTCTTTGTTCCCCTTTTTACTTTTTCTGCCAGTAAGCAGTTAAATCTTTGCATCCTCCACAACATCTCTAATCCATCTGTCAGGAAGAAAGCAGTGGCCATGCCCCTCACTGGGGTCCAGAGTAGCAACCCCCTCTGCCATGGGACTGTCACTGAGGCAGGGAGGAGCTGGGGTCACTGCAAGCAGCTCCACGCCTGTGATCCCCCACAAGGAAAGCTCTGACAGCCATAAAGGAGCACGAAATGACTTGGCAATGATCCTATGTCACCAGCAAAGATAACGAAGCTGCAGTCAGCTCCTGACAGATAATGCAGGGAAATTCATTTAACAAGTCATGGCTGCTAACAAATGTAACTTCCCCAGCACCTGGGGCACGCTCCGTGCCTCTCCACGTGCACACCAGACACTGAGCAGCTTCATTCCCTTTGTTTTAATGCTGGAGCTTTTCCCCAGCTCTTCCTTTGTGCACTACAAATTCTGTACAGCAACAGATCACGGCCGAGCTCTGCTGTTTGACATCCACGGTGTTGGGGGAATTGTAGCAGTCAGCTGGAAGCACTGGAATATTGCCTGGGACACAGTTGCTGCTCAGAATTTGGGCCTTTTGCTGCAGGGGGTGAGGCTCTCAGAGTCCTCCTCCGAGACTGTACAAGTGCCCCTGAATTTCCAGAGAGGTCAGCAGACTTTACCAGCAGTGGCATTTACCCAGCGCTCTGCCAGGGGAATGCTGAAGCTCCAGAATGTCACGCTGCGATGCTAAGGCTGTAAAAGCACGGCTTTCCCCCTGATAGATCATATTTCTATGTCACAAGCTAGCAAAGTTGTTTAACTCTGCAGTGCCTGGCAGCAGGGTCACCTTCCCACAACACCAGCAGCAAAGCCAAGTGCAGGCATCCCTGCATTTCCTCTCCTGACCCCAAAGGGGTTTTTCACCCATTTTTGTGCAGGAGCCATAAATTCTTTCAATCCACTTACTGGCCCCTCACTGTCACTGCCTTGGATGTCTGGCAGAGCTGGGGGCGCTCACCTGGAGAGGAGAAGGCTCCAGGGAGAGCTCAGAGCCCTTGCAGGGCCCGAAGGGGCTCCAGGAGAGCTGCAGAGGGACTGGGGACAAGGCCTGCAGGGACAGGACACAGGGAATGGCTCCCACTGCCAGAGAGCAGGGATGGATGGGATATTGGGATGGAATTCCTGGCTTTGAGGGAGGGGAGGCCCTGGCACAGGCTTGGAGCAACCTGGGATAGTGGAATGTGTCCCTGCCCACGGCAGGGGATGGAGGCACATTTCCCAGCAGGCACACACACAGATCAATCCCTCTGGCCGCTGCTGGGGCCAGCAGGCTGATGCAGCACTTTCATTCCCACTGTGAATTGCTCCCTTCCTCCTCATCCCTCTTTATAATATGCAGGCCTTTTTTATCCCCCCCCAAGTTGCTTATTCATGCCTTAATGTCACTTGATTTCCAGTGGGCTCTCAGAGCCCTTTCTGTGCATGCTCTGCAACGCTACTGGGATTTTCTGCGCTCCCTAAACAACCTCTGCCTGCCTTTCCTGCAGAGACACCTCACTGAGCCGGGGTGACACAGCTTCCCCCCGTGGATTTGCCATCCAGCTGAACGTGACCACTGTCAAAGTGGGATGGGAACAGCAGCAAAGCCTTTGGAATATACAAACAGGCTGAGTGAGCCCCTCTGGGTTGCTGTTCAAAGGCAGGGACACCTCCCAGCAGATCAGCTTGAGCAAGGCCTTGCCCAGGTCCACAGCCTCCCTGAGCAACCTGTTCCAGTATCTCACCATCCTCACAGTAAAGAATTTCTTCCTAATATCCAGCCTGAGCTTCCACTCTCTCAGTTTGACTGCAGCTCCTGCAGAGTTGGGAGAGTTTTCTAAGCAGAGCTGGGTCCCAGGAGATGCGGCTGGCAGAGTCCTCTCTGCCTGACCCAGCTGCAAATGAGGCACCCCTAGCCCTGCCCTGCCTTTTGCTGTCTGCTCTGTACAAAGCCCTTTCCATCTTCCAGAGGTGTTTTCTGAAGGGATCCTGCTCCTTAAACCTCCACCTTTCCCTGCTCCTTTCCAGCAGCTGTTCCACCTGACTTCCTTTCCTGGATGAGGAGGAAGGAGGGATCACAAACCCTCCCGTTGATATTGACACTGGTATTTGCTGATCCATTTAACAGGCACTCTTTCCTTGAGCCATTTGCTTTCCAAGGGATTCATTTAGCTGTTGCTGTGAGGTCTGGTGCACCTCCAGCTTTCACTTCACTAAAATTCCTCCTGTGGGAGCAGGGACTGAGCCTTTGCACGTGCCCGTGGGTGTTGTTCCTTTTCTGTGGGGCTGACCAGGGATGGATGAAGATCAAACTCCTACAGAGGCAGCCAAAAGCCTGTCTAGACTAATGTGATCTTCCAGCTTACTCAGTGAGGCTGTTTTTCCATGCCCAAAGCACAGATATTTTAACTTGCTCCTTAATTTGCTCCTTAAAGCAGTTAGCAGAATTCCAATCATCAATCAGTCCTGGCAGCCTATCCAGAAGGCATGGCCAGGAGCTGTGCATTAATTGTGAATGCTTTGCTGAATTTACTGCATGGCAGCACCGAATTTTTCACTCTGAGATGAGGCATGGATGTGCTGCTTGGCACAATCAATACTTTTCTGGGTTGCTAGGAAATTATCAGGGACTCAGTGCCCATGTGTGGGGCATTACCACCCTCCCTGGAAGGCACAGAAATGTGTCAGCCCCTTCCCTGCACTGGAGCATCTGTGGGTCAGCCTAGGGAACAGGCTGGGCACAAAATGGGACCCCATCAGCCAGGGCATCTCTCTGAGCTGAGACAAAGCAGTCATATCCCACTCAGCACTGGTCAGGCCACTCCTGGAATACTGTGCTCAGTTTGGCCCATGCTGTACAGAAAAGGGATGGGACAGGTCCCAGAGAAAGGCTCCAGAGATGACCCAAGGACAGGGAAGGCTGAGAGCCCTGGGTTTGTCCAGCCTTGAGAACAGAAGAACATTATGACCACATTCTGGGGTGGCTGCTGAGAAGATGGAGATTCCCTTGGGCAGAAAAGATGAGGGGCGAGGGGTGCAGGTTTTTTCCCTGGGGATATTCCAGCCAAACACAAGAAGATATTTTTTCTCAGTGAGAACAATCAGCCATTGAAACAATCTCTCCAGAAACACAGAGGATTCCTCAGCTCTGCACACTTATCTGTAAGGGTGCTGGGCTGTCTTGTCCCAGAAAGGTTGGACCAGCGGATCCCTGAGGCCCCTTCCCACCTGATATTCCAGGGTGTCCTGCCCAACCTTTCCTTGACCACCGAATCAGCTCCAGGGGAGGCAGCCCGGGCTGGGGCAGAGGCCTTGAGAGAAGTTCCATCATGGCTGGGTGGAGAGCTAGAGAAGTTCCAGACATTTCTTGGTCAGAGTTGCAGGCGTGTTGGGCCTTTAGGACAGACAACAAAAACCTCTCACTTGCCAGAGAATTCTTTAAGGGATCACAGGTGGCACTGCTGTGTCCCAAACACATGGGCTTATGCTGTTTTATCCTTGGAGCAGCTGCCAATCCACGCTGCTCCAGTGGGAGATGCTCACAGGAGATCCAGAGGCATCGCTCCCTTTTAATCAGCCTCAGCTTATTAAATTTTGTTTATCTCAACTGAGCTGCGTTCAGCTTCAATTAAAATTATCCCAAGACTTTGCTCGGCCCTGAACCAGGCTGTGAGTCCCCACGGATGCCCGGAGCCTCCTGATGGTGTCACTATGTCCCAGAGGGAGCTGTGTGCTCCTCAGCAGCCCCATCACAGGTCTGCTCTCACAGAAAAGCCTGCCCTAAGTCCACGACCTCTTGCTTTGCCCCAAAACTCCAGCCATCACAGCCTGAGGATTTTGCTGGTCCCATTTCCAGCACTTCAACACTTTGCTGCTCAGCCTAACAGGACAGAGCAGGCCTTTTTCATTCATTACAGTAAACAGAGCCTTAATCCAGGCCCTTGAATCTGACTAGATTTTGAAATAATTACAAGCAGCCTCCTAACTTGTACGAAGTTTGATTTAAGCCTTAATGTAATGGTTTATCTGGAGAGCAGGAAGTAAGCTGCACTGCCAATTAGGAGCCATCTGTTTTCCCCTAATCTTTTGCAGGCCTCAGACCAGTAAACAAGAGCCACCACAGCTGGGCCATCACTGGTGCCAGGCGGAAACAACCCACCAGGGCTGCCTCTGGGGATGTGTCCCGGGGTCCTCGTGGATGAGTGACCCCTTCCAGCCCTGGGGAGTGGGATAGGGATGGCAAGGTGGGAGGGGGATGCTCTGGAGAGAGGGTCAGGGACCAGCGTGGGTCAGTGCTGGACAGGAGGGAGAGCTTCCTCAACAGAGAGGACACAGATCATTGCTCTGAGCAGGACTTGGCACCCGGGCACCTGAAAAAATGCTTCTCTCCAGGGCAGAGGGGTGGGACAACAGGGGCTGGGCAGATTCCTCGTGCAGAAACAGCTGCTTCCCACCTCCATCCTTAGAGCAGCCCAAGGAGAAGGTGCCAGGGAGCATCTTCCAGCTGGGAGAGGAACAGGGCAGCCCCAAGCTAAACAATTCCCTGCCCAGAACAAGACACCAGGGACACAGCCTCGTGTCCCCAACAGCCAGCACAGGGACGTGGCTTTCCCTGCTGCCATCCCCTGCGTGGAACACCCTCTGGCTGAGGATGGAGCTGGCAATGGAGCTGGCTCTGCCTCTGGGCCAGCTGGTCCCACGGGGCATCACCAGAGCCAAGCACTTCCAGCAGCTCTGAAATTAATATCAGCTCTGGGCAGGAGCACACCAGGCCTGTTCACCCCTAAAGCCTTCTCCAGGTAGTGGTTTTTTACAAAAACCTCTGTCCCAAGCCCAGTGTTTTGGGAGCTCTTTGGGGCTGCTGAGAGGTTCCTGCCCTCCCTGGTGCAGGGGCCCTCACAGGTGAGCCTCCCTCAGCTCCCAGGGCAGCAGCAGCAGCAGCAGCAGCAGCAGGGAGATCCCCGGGAAGGTGACCCAGAAACGGCCTTTGGAAAGTCAGACTCTGGGGGCTCTCCCTGCCCCCCTCCCACGCAGCAGCCCCAGAGCAGCCCTTTGCTGCCCAGAAGGTTCCACTGCAACCTTGACGAAGCTTGTTGGGGCTCTGCACACCAGCCATCACACTACCATAAAACAGCAATTAGAGAAGGATCATTTACCAGATGTTATCACCTGCCTTGTCTGCATTTTCTCCTGCAAGACTCCTGGCTGCAGCATTTTGCTGAGGTGCCACCTGTGCTGCCCTGCCCAGGGTGGCAGAGTAAAGCCCCCTCTCCATGAGGAGCAGCACAGGGGCAGGACGCAGGGCTCTGCCCCAGCCCAAAGGAAGCTTTGGAGCTCTTTTTCCTGTTTTGGGCTTCAGTTCATGAATCTCCTAAAGTGCCCTTTGAGCCAGCAGATTGCTGTGGTTCGTAAAAGAAGATGGGAAGCATTTTTCTGGCTGGGTTTTTGCTGCTGGGTTTTTTCAGCCAGCAGCGCCCAGCCAAGCCCCGGTGCTTTACAGCCCTCACTAATGCACCGGTGCTTCCCAAAGCACACTATTTACAGCCCTGCCACAGCAGGGAAGCTGGAAGGTCCCCACGGCGAGTTATTTATCATCCTGCTGAGCACTGGGCTCTGCTTCTCCCCCTGAGCATCCCCTCTGCAGGCAGGACTCTGAAACATCCCAGTGGGCTCTGTCGTGACTCAGAAATCGCCACCAAGGTGTGGGGGGTTTCAGCTCCTCAGGGATTCAGGAAGAATTCCCCACGAAGCTCCCTGCTGGGGCCAGGTTCCCTGCAGAGCAGCTGCTGGGTGCTGCACACACACCCTCCCACCACACCCCAGGTAGACCCAAACCCCATCAAAGGGCTGCTGCCCATCGGAGATGAGGAAAAAAGGCCGAGCTATAATGTAGGGGTTTTGGGGACTGTGGGACACCCGGGTCTTGTGCTCCACTTTGCAGAGCTCTTACACTGGGTTCTCCTTGTCTCCCAGGAGGCCCCATTTGCCCAGAGCAGGGCTGGGACTGGTGAGGGTGACCCCCAGTCACCTTCTGCAAAAAGGAGCCTTGGCAAGGCCATGCCTGCACTTTTTTTCCCCTCTAGACTCAGGAGATTATTTATGTCACCTGAATAATGCAAAACCAGGTCCTATCACCGTGCTTCAGCAGCTGGAGGGCAGAAATTCCCTGAGGAATTCTTGGTCCTGCCCTCACCATGCCCACGGGAGGGGCTCTGGGTTCCGCTCTGCCATCAGGCATCAAAACCAGGACTTCACAGCTCCGAGCTCAGGGTGTCTGTGAGCGTTAATTTAATATTCTCCAGGTGCTGTGCACTATCCCAGGTGAGCGTGTAATCTGTCAGATCTCCATTATTAATTGTCAGCTCCAGCGTGAGTAATTGTGACCCTCCCCCAGTTCCAAGCTTGGGGAAATTTATATTTTTCCATTTGCTCGGCGTAGTAACGAGCTCAGCTGGCTGGCAGTGAAAAATACCCAGGGAAGCACATGCTGGAGCAGTGAGGGGAGCTCAGCAGCCGTCAGCTGCCTGCTCTCTGACTGCATCACCCCCTTGGCTTCCACTTGGCTGGAGGATTTGGGATGCTCGAGCAGCTCTGCATCAGCCAGCCCCTGGAAATAAAGCTCAGCCCCAAGTGGGCTCTGGGAGAAGGTCAGGTGCCTCATGGGCTCCACTGCCATCCTGCTCAGCCTCTCCTCAGCACCAATGTGGCCCTCAACCCACACCTCCTGCTCTGTCAGTGGATTTGACACCCTGAGAAGCAGGAAATAGCAGCTCTCCAAAGAAATGCAGGAAGATAAACAGGCCTGAAGGGCTCAGGGAGGAGGGTGGGAGAGGGGGATCAGTGATGGACAGAGGTGCCTGGTCCCTGCACTCCAGCAATCCCACTTATTATCCTTTTGGAATGTGTCTTCAAGGCCTAGGTTGTCTTATTAAACAGATACACTCTTGCCACTGCAGACTGGCCCTGGTGTTGGGGATGGCTGGGGGAGATCCAGGAAATACAACGCACATGGGATGTTTCTCTTCTGCTTTTAGCAGCTCAAATACACAAATCACAGAATCCCAGAATGGTTTGGGTCAGAAGGGACCTTAAAGCCATCCAGTCCCACCCCCTGCCATGGGCAGGGACATCTTCCTCCATGCCAGGCTGCTCCAAGCCCTGTCCAGCCTGGCCTTGGACATTCCAGGGATCCAGGGGCAGCCACAGCTGCTCTGGGCACCCTGTTCTCCTCTCCAGGAGGATGCTGGTCCCTGGGATATACCATTAACAGCTGGCACCAGGAAGGTTTGCTTGTGTTTGGGGTTGTGAGGACCCTTTGGAAGCAGCATGGGACTCCCCTGCTGCGCAAACCCTGCCTGACTGTGACCAGCCCCTCCTTCAACTCCCAGCACAAGTCTCCTCCACAGATGATCCTATGTCACATCCATAAATCCATTTAATCCCCTTGTCTCTCTGCACATCCATGGGTGTCCATGCCACCCCTCGGGACCATCTGCGGGCAACGGGGACAATCCCCCCCCAGCTCGGGAACGGGGCCGCCTTCAGCCACAGGGCAGTGACTTTTGGGGACCATACCCAGCCGGCATGGCTCAACACCTCAGCTGCATCCAAGGGGGATAAAGCCTCCCAGACCAGGGCCACTCCCGAGCTGTGTGCCAGGGAGAGGACTCTGACTCCTTGGGAGGGTCAGCCCACGCAGGCAGAGGAGCATCAGCCAAAAACGCTGATGCAGGCGAATCCAGCACGCCATCGGGAGGAAGACTCTGCCCTCCGGACTATTTTTGGTTTGTTTTTGCCAACTCTGGAGCCACTGATCTATGCTATTGTCAGTGCTGTGACTAAGGGCTCTGCAGTTGGAGGAGCATCAAGCAGGGCTTGGAGAGAGGGCTGCGCGTGGCTCTCGGGGGACCGGTAATGGGAGAGAGCCCTTCACCTCCTGTTTACACTTTAATGCCCATCCAGGTTATCCATTATTTATTGCCCATGTATTTATAGAGCATTCCCAGCACACACGGGGCTCTGCGGGCGGCGGGGGAGAGGGTGCCCTCTCCTTTGGATGTTTGGTTTGAGCAGAGCAGTTAAACAGTCCCGGGCTCAGGAGGGGCCATCCCTCCCCTCCTGCATCCCGCAGCTTTGCCGTGAGGGATTTCTTGTTTCCCTGCTGGGCTGGGGTGGCCTTTTCTCCCTTGGGCCCTGGGCACAGCAGAGCCAAGCCTGGCTTTGGGCCCCCAAAGCCCTATTCCCTCGGAAGGGAAGCCAGCACAGCCCAGCACTGCAGGGTTCCCCTTATCTGGGGTGGAAAAACCACCCTGGTGACTCCAGGGGGTCCTGATCCACGGCATTCCCATTCCTCCACCACTGCAGGAACCAGCTCCTGGCTCCACAGGGCTGTGACCACGAGGAGCAGCCCCTGGCCCTGCCTTGGCCAGCCTGCAATGTTTACATGCAACAGCTCTGATACCATCTGAAAACATGCACCAGGCAGCTCAGCCGCGTCCAGTTCCAGCTCAGGGAATCCATTACAGGGGCTGCAGCAGCGGCACTGACGGTGCCTGGGCCACCAAAAGGAGCCACCCCACTCCCTAAGTGACAGATGGGGCCTGGCTGGCGCCAGCTGGGACACACGGACACCACGGGAGCTGTGCAGAGGGAAGAGGAGGCGGTGTGGAGCACCCAGCCAGCAGTGGGCCTCTGCCAATGCCAGGGATGAGCTCTTCCTGCAGGGATAACCATGGCCAGCCACAACCCACACGGACGTGCTGTCCCCATCTGCTTCTGTCAGACCAGCCTGGCCTGCCTTTTATTTCCCTCTTTTTATCTGCTGCTGCTGGGGAAGGCAATTTCTGCCAGGTCACAGGGAAACAGGCTGGCCTGGACCAGGCAGGCCCAGCCTGACCTCCAGCCCCAGCACCATCCCTGGAGCAAGACACAAAATCTGGGAGCTGGCCTCCATCACCCTGAGCCCGGGGACTCTCCCATCTCGGCTTAAAAACAGATTTCTAAACCTTTTGTAATCCTAAGAGGGTGTGAGCAAGGGAAGGAAAGAATCACTTAGGACAAGGCAAAACCAGGTGGAAGAACTTTTTTTTAAGTGAAAGAAATGCCATTTCCAACAGGTTTATGTGGGAAATGTTGGAAAAAAATATTCCTTATTTTCCATCATTTTCCCACGCGTGCTCCTGCAGGGAAATGAGCAGTTCCAGTGTCACAGGTGTGGGTTTTAAAGGGATGCTGCTGCCAGCATTGGCTGAACAAAGGTCAGTGGCTGGGTTCAAATGCTGCAGTGTTGGCAGGGACACCTCCCACTGTCCCAGGCTGCTCCAAGCCCTGTCCAGCCTGGCCTTGAGCACTGCCAGGGATCCAGGGGCAGCCACAGCTTCCCTGGGCACCCTGTGCCAGGGCCTGCCCTCCCTCAAAGGGAAGGATTTCTTCCTAATAAATAAAAAGGCATCAGCTCTCCTGGAGCCCCTTCAGGCCCTGCAAGGGCTCTGAGCTCTCCCTGGAGCTTCTCCTCTCCAGGTGAGCACCCCCAGCTCTCCCAGCCTGGCTCCAGCCCTGCAGCAGCTCTGGGGCCTCCTCTGGGCTCTCTCCAGCAGCTCCAGGTGCTGCTGCTGTGTCCCCAGGGCTGGGGCAGCTCTGCAGATGGGGTCTCACCTGGGCTCAGGGACAGAATCCCCCCTCCTGCTGTCCAGGCTGGGGGATCAGCCCAGGCTTTCTGGGTTGGAGCATGTCGAGTTTTTCACCCACCAACACCCCCCAGGTCCTTCTCCTCAGGGCTGCTCTCCATCCATTCTCTGCCCAGAGGAGGATGAGGAGAGCCTTCAGCCTCAGTCTGCAGCAGCAGGAAACACAAGGGATGGAGAGGGAAGGAACAATGCCCTCTACCACTAGAAGGAACCAGCCAAAGCATTCACTGCCTTTTTGTTCCAGCCTTCACTAAAAAGCCATCTGCAAACAAGAGCAGCACCAGCAGCAAAAAAAACCAGCGTGGGACATGGTGGGAGAGGAGCCAGAGCTGTGCTTGCACATCCCCAGGGTGCAAAACCCAAAATAACCCAGGCCACCAGTGATGAGGGGAAAGAGAAGCGATGTCACAGAGCAGGTGGCCTGACAGAGGTCACCAGACGTGGCACAAGCAATCAATTCTCCTTGGAAGCATGCAGAAGATAACGAGGCAATGAGTACCGGTCTGTATGGAATTGTAGGAACAAATCACATCAGCCTGACCTAATCTCATCCTGAGACACGGCAATGGCAGACGCAGTCTCCCGGCCTTTAACCACAGGAAGTCTTCAATGCTGCCTCAAGTGCAGAGTTATGGTCAGGGGGGATGGTGGAGGAGGCTCCCCAATCGATGCAAGCCCGCCAGGGGTTTGAAGGTCTGTACACAGCGTGTTTGAGGGGCTCCAGGATCCACCATGACACTGGGAATGAGCAGCACCAAGCCGGGCTGGGTGTGGGACCCGGGGAGCTGCTGCACACACTGGCACTGCCCTGGCTCCCCAGGGCTCACAGCTCTGCCCTGGGGAAGCCCAGGGTGTCTGCAGCAGGCAAGGAAGTCACCACAGTGCCACCAGGCAGGAGCCCCCATGTCCCCAAAGCCACCCTGCTGCAGAACAGCCCTGGAACACCCTTCCTTCAAACCTTGGAGCATCTCCACCCTTCAGAGTCAAAGGGGTCAGCTGCAGAGAGCCTCATGCTCTCCCACAACCTCCAGCATCACTCAGCTGCCGTGTTTTATGGCTTTTGGACCGGGAGGGAAGGTGCCTGCCCTTTTCATGGCAGCTCCTGGTCCAAGGAGCCTGGAGAAGGTCTGGGAGGTGCCGGGATCTTCACAGCCCGGCTGGTGAGGCTTGCCAGGACCTGCTTCACCTGGCCTGACCTCACCCACCCGCTGCCTTGTCTTCCAGAGTGCTATCAGTTCCTTATATATAGCAATTAAATGTGATAAATGGGCTGCAAAGCGCTATTTCGGGAGAGAGGAGGCTCCATCTGGGAGTGCTGCAGTGCTGCCTCAGCACGACCCACTGCACACCTGGCTCTCCCCACTCATCGCCGTGGACGCTGCCCCACACCTCAGGATGTGATGGCACACAGCTCCTGGCACCTTCCCAGGTCTGTTTCTCTCCCCCACCCTTCCAGGAGCTCCCTTGGTTTCTCTGGCTGCTGTCAGACACCGCCACTTTAAATACAGAGTTTGCCCAGTTTCTGGGAGCGCAGCACAGCGTGCTCAGCAGCAGCTCAAGGCACCCAGTCACAGCAGCATCCACGGTTCACCTGGTCCCTGTGAAGTTCAGGAGAGCTTCTGGGAAAAGGAACCCCAGTAAGAGGGGAAATACTTTGGGGAAAAGGTCAGTATGAGAGATAAGGTCAGGGAGGAGGAGAGAAATCAAGATCCATGAGACCCCCATGTCTGGCAGTGCCCAAGGCCAGGCTGGACAGAGCTTGGAGCAGCCTGGGATAGTGGAAGGTGTCCCTGCCCATGGCACGGGTGGCACTGGATGGCTTCAAGGTCCCTTCCCACCCAAACCACTCTGGGACTCTGTGTGCCCAGGATGGGGTTTATTTAATGTGACCCCAGCCCAGGTCCATGGAGGTATTTAGGCACTGAAGGGGATCCAGCTGCTGCCGCATCTGGCTCTGAACACAGCGCTCCCAGTCCCTGCCCGTGCATCGCTCCAGCATCCAAAAATCCCGTGCCCGCCCCAACACCACCCTCCGTGCCCCGGGGCTTGTGACCCCCCCGTGCCCTGGGCAGCCCCGGGATGCCGGTGGGGACCAAGCAGGCTTGGAAGCAGGGGGAGATAACCCTGCAATGCTCAGGGGGGCTGCGGGGTGCCCGGTTTGTGGGGAAGGTCGGGGAAGGGAGACCGGGGCTGCAAGGGGAGTGGGACAGCCCCTGGATCCTCCGCGGCTGGAGGGCAGCTGAGACAACCCCCCAGCTCCTCCCTGGAATGGAAGGGGTCGGAGGTAATTCCCCGAATCCTCCCTGGGGTGGAGAGCGCCCGTGACAGCCC
>NW_005054627.1:222926-224262 GCF_000277835.1 Geospiza fortis
GGCGACGGCGGCGAGCCCGCCGAGCTGGAGACCGCCTCCTACGTCTTCTTCGGCATCGTCCTGGCGCTCATCGGCGTCGTCTTCCTCATGGTGCTCTACCTGAACCGCCGCGGCATCAAGCGCTGGCTGCACAACCTGCGCGAGGCGTGCCGCGACCAGATGGAGGGATACCACTACCGCTACGAGCAGGACGCCGACCCGCGCTGCGCCGGCACGCCCGGCCTCTGAGCGCACCCCGACACCGGCCTCGGGGTGCCCCAGAGCGGGGTGAGCTTCCCTGGAGGGCTCCGGACCGGCTCCGCCTTGCCGCGCCCTCTCCGACCCGACGGGCTCCCGCAGGGCTCCAGGCTGGACCGTTCCCCCATCGCGGTGCCCTCGGGCGGGGAGCACGCCCGGCTGGGCCCCGGAGCACCGGGAAGCTTCCACCGGGAAGCTCCGGCAGGCGGGGTGCGCGGCTCGGCGCTCACACCCGGGTGTTTGCTTGGCGCAGCCCGAGAAGCCGCGGGCAATACCTGAAACTGTCCTGGACGTTCCTGGAGCCTCGACTTGACTTTGACCGTGTACAGCTCTCTTTCCTATTAGATTTCTATATGACAGGCGCAAAGTTTAACTTAATTTCTTATTTTTTTCCCTTTTCTTTTTGCTGCAAAGAGGAGAACACGTCCAGCTGCTCCCCCCCACGGGAAGCGGCGTGCTTTTTCCGAGCCCGTTTATCCATTAGGTTTTGTTCAGTGACATTTCCAGCTCGTTGTAGGCACAAGGCGATGCAGCTGTAGGAAACGCCTCCGCCGGCTGCGTGCATGTTCCCCGGGGCACGCGGGGGCAGCCCTTTGACTCTAGAATGTAGCGTAGACCTGGCTGTCTCGGCACTTGGTAATTTACAACGAGCCAAGCAGAAGCTCCCGCCCTAATTCCCCTGCCCGTGTTTGCTTTAGTGCCTGTTACTATATCCTAGAGCAAATATATCGAAAGCTGCACCCACTCCATCGTCTATTTTCTATAAAGCTCCTTGCAGACGATTTCCGAATATCCCCGCGGCTGAGGCGAAGTTATTGTGCTCGGTTTGCCAGAGGAAGGGAGCTCTGGGCTCCTCTGCTTTCATCGGTGCTTAGGAACTTCTCTTGCTGAGCTGCTTTGGTGGCCAGGCATGCAGGGGGGTTTTGTGTGGCTTGGGCACAGATTCTTCCCTGGCAGCCGCACAGGGGCTCGGGAAAGTTATCCAGGTAACAGCTTGCTAAAGCAATTTTTCTCTCCCGGGTGGTTTGGTGCCTAATTCACGAGGTGCCGGCGCGCTGAGCATCTCCGGCTGCGGGGCTTCCCCAAAGGGAGCCGCAGC
>NW_005054627.1:224333-232629 GCF_000277835.1 Geospiza fortis
TCTGCGGGAGTTGTGTTCCTGGAGCCCGGGTGCGTGTGCGCTCAGCTGCCAGGTGGAAAGCACGGTTGTTTCCGTGCCTGGGGGCTCGGGGAGGCGTGCAGCCTGCTCCGCGATCCTTTGCATTTCCCCCCTTTGAAATTCCTGCCCTTCAAATCGCGGTACCGAGGTGCGGCGGCTGGGAAGGGAGAGCGGGAGCACAGCCTGCGGCTGGGCTGTGTTCGAGTGGGGATACAGCGCTGGGAATCGCAGTGATTTTCCTGGATGTTCTGAGCTGGTCCTACTGAGCAGGGAGCTGGTCCCCCACTCTGTCCTGGCTCCTGGGGAATCCTGAGATCCCCACAGCTCAGCTTCTTGTGAAACTTGTTGCATTTTGAAGATCTTTTCCTGAGGTTTTTGCCCCACTGCAGGAGCTTGTGGGCGCCGGTGCCACCTTGTCGCTCCATGCAGCCAGCTACAAGGGGAGAAATCTCAGCCTGCCCTCACCTTCACCCACTTCCCCACGTCCCTTTCCCACCCCAGAGCAGCCAAACCGAGCCCCTGAGCAAAGTATGGGGCAGCAGGGTGGGTTTGCACATCTGGCAGAGCACACCCCAGCTGTGACTCCAGCATCCGTTCATGGGGACAGAGATGGGGAGGGTGGACATGGTGCAGGGAGAAGCCTGGAGGGAGCAGGGAGAAGGGGGATGTAGGAGCAGGGAGCACAGCACACCAGTCTGGCAGCAGGCGCCAGGCTCTGGGATAGATAACAGGAAGGAAATCGCCTCCAGGCAAAAGGAGAAGTGGCCAAACACTCCCTGACCCCAAAGCCTTTCTCTGAAGGGGTGGCTGGTGTGGGCAGCTGGTGGCTCCAGCTTTTCCTGAGGCTGGAGGGAGGGAGGTGGTGGCTTTTGGTGGCCAGGGATGAGGACAGGTCTCCTTTGGGCACCAAAACGGTCAGACCCTCCTGACTGGGTGCAGTGAGACCCCTGCAGGGATGCCAGGCCCCCTCAGGCAGGGGGTAGGATGGGGTGGATAAAGCTAAAGCTGTGGGAGCACAGTTTCTGTGGCTTGTCAGCGTCAATATTACTCTGTACAGCACATACCCCACACATGACAAAGGAGCAAGAGTAGGGAACCTCTGGATTAGGGCATTGTCACTGAGCTGAGACTCAAAATGTGCTTTTTGGGCTCTCAAAGACAGCCCTGTGTTTGGAGAACCCCAGATGCCCTCACATTTGCATGCAGTCCCTTTCCATGAAGGAACATGGACCTCCCAGTGTCCCGAGCTCACGGCAGGAGCTGCTGCCTGAGCACAAAGTCACCACAGCAGCTCCTGGGGCCGAGGGAAATGCAGGAGAGAAACAGCAGCCTTGATGGGAACCAAACAAAGCATGCTCAGAGCCCCTGCAGCGGCTCATCACCAAAACAGAAGGGGAAAAAAGCCAAAAAACGTCTATTTTTATGCCCTGCATATGAAATGGCACCGGTGCTTTGCAGCCAGCACAGGCTTTGAGGCCTGCTTTTCCTTCCTTATTTTCCAAAGCTCAGATGTTTCCTGGGCTGATCCAGCGGGCAGGCAGGAAGGTTTGGCTGGGGAGGGGATGCGGGTGGGCAGCCCTGGCTGCACCCAGCCCCCAGAACATCCTGAGGGTGTTCAGGTGCTCCTGTCACCAAACCAGGGTATCCCCTGGTGGCCCAAGGTGCCCAGGGCTGCAGGAAAGAGGCCAAGTGTGGTTCTGTAGTGCAGAAGAGGCCAAAACTCCCACCAGCGTGGTGATGGCAGCTGGATTTATCCAGGAGAAAGAGCTGGGCTGGAGCATCACCCCTGTCCTTGCTGAGCACAGGGCTGTGGTGCTCCTGCACTGGGGCAGGGGAAAAAACCAGCCACGAGCTGTCTTGTCCTTACAGAAACACAGAATTAATGATAATTAATTCTCCCCAAGCAACTTCACCCCTCAGCCTACACACCAGGCTCCTTAGTCCTCACATTCCTTCCTCCCTCATCACAAATTAACCCAAACCTTCAGAGGGAGGAAAAACACCCTCTGCTTTTCATTGATTCCTTTAGGAAAAGCAAGACAGGGACGCTACCCACATACCTGGGGGAAACTGAGGCACAAACAGAGCAGGGTGGAGCTCCTGATAGCGGGGAAGGGTTTGCACAGGGGAAGAACCCCACAGAAATGGAGTTGAGTCCTCAGCAGGGTTCCCTTGAAACACTGGTGGTTCGAGGGACAGGGGCTGGGGACACTCAGCCTGGCCAGGGGGCTCAGGGGGCAGGCCAAAATCCCTGTGTGTTTCCCCAAGCCTGGCTCCGGGCAGCCACGCTGGCACAGCAGTGCCCAGGCAGATGGGGAAGGATGTGTTTCCACTAATCTGCCCCAATCTGGATTATTTTTCCAAATAAACCTCTGTTGCCAGCTGTTTGAAGCAAGTTTTTGGCACGCTGGGGACAGGTGGGATTCTGGGGATGAGGGAGAAGCTGGCAGGGGTGGAGGAGATGGAGGGGATCACATCTGCTGGGTGTCCCTGTGCCAGCACAGACAGGGGCACTGAACAGCCGAGGTGGTTTTGGCAGCACAGCACCCACATCCTGAGGCTGGGATCATCCATGGGGCCTGAGGCCTTCGCTGCCCTCTGCTCCTGTCAAAAGCCAGTGGCAAATAACCTGTGTCCAGGGCCTGGTGTCCCCCACCCACAGCAGAGCTGGGATCCTCTGCAGCTCCCGTCAGGATCAAACAGCCAGAAGATGCCTCTGGTGCTGGCTGCCCGGGCTGACCCTCATCAGCCCCTTCTGGGGGCTTTGGGGAGCTCCCAGGGAGGCAGGCTCACCCCAGGGCAGGGCAGAGCAGGTCCCTGTCCTGCCTGAGGACACACGGACAGCCTGCAGAGCTGCTCTGTCCTCCCAGCACGTGCCCCAGCCACTCGCCAGCCTGACATTTACAAATCCCTATTTTTAGATGCTCCTCATCACTTCTAATTGCTCAGGCTGCCCAGCCTCAGAAATGCTGCTCTGCACGGGCAGGATGGGTCCCTGAGCCCATTTCTCTCTCTCCCTGTGCCTCAGTTTCCCTTTTGGCAAGCTGCAATTGAGGGGCTCTCCTTGACTCCATTCGGGGACCAGGTTTTGGGGCTGTTGGTCCCACTGCCACCCCAGGCCCTCAGGTGGGATTTCAGGTGCTCCAGCCAGCACTGCTCAGCCTTCCCAGAACGGGACAACAGGGAGCACCAGCTACACAGGATCCCCTGGGATGAAGGCCGCAGCCATCACTGAGGGGACACTGCAGGTCCCCATCAGCCCTGGGACACCTCCAGCATCAGGGACATCTCAGTGCCATCAAAAGGAGGAGGCTCTGAGCAGTCTCCTGTTCCCAGGCCTTATCCAAGTGGCACAAGTGTTTGGCTAAAGAAGACAAGGAAACCTGGACTGAGACTACGAAGGGAATAGTTTATTACTTATAACACTTCATTCAGCTAAATCCACATAGCAGCACACAGAAAGTCTTCAGAAAAGTGCAAATTCTCACTCTGTATTTGTAATACGCCCCAGTTTTACAGAACAGACACCAGGTAAACAGCAGTACAGATCCAGAACTCCCCCAGGTTCCAGGCAAGGGGAATGATGCAGCTTGAGATGCTTCAGTCACCTGTACAAAGCCATCCTTGAGCAGAGGGAATCAAGCTGGACTGCAACCACCCAGGTGCCACCATGCAAGGAGCCCCCTCTTAGCTGGGGAGAGGACAAAAAGGGGAAGACAAAACAAAGTGATACCAGTTTTAAAATTAGAGACCATCCAGGTGCTTCCTGAGGCAGCACACACATCCCACGCTGCCCAGGGGACAGGCCCCAGCGCTCCTCTCCTGGCTTCCACCAGTGTCACACCAACACTTCTGCAAGGAAATGGGAGCTGGAACCCCCAGCTCCCTCAGGAGCCTGGCAGGGAGGGCACACAGAGTGCTGAGCCAGGGAGCAGCACCAGGGACGTGGTGGGCATGCAGGTAACCAGAGCCCTGAACTCTGAGAGCTCGCAAAGTGCTACCTGAGCAGAGCTGAGCGACAATTAAACCTGTCACAGCCAGGGGACAAACCCCAGCCCTCAGGATTTTATCCAACACTAAACCCAACACAGTGGCTGTACGACCACAGCTTCAGCCACTGCCCAGCTTTGACAAGGTGTGTTTTACCTGGAAGCACCTCAGCAACAACATCCACGGCGCCCTTTGATCTGTGACCTGCTTTGCACTCAGGTCAGAAAGGCCTTTGTTCTCATCTGAGAGGTGGGAAAGAACAGCTGACAGCTCGAGGGAGGCTGTGCACAAACCGAGTGAACTCTACCACGATGCATTACAAAGTTACAGGGCAAGGAAACGAGAATTCCAGTCCTTCACAGTAACAGAAGTAAGGGATGCGAGATCAGAGGGGGGAGATAAAGGAGTTCCACAAATGGAACAGTATAAATATATCAAACAGTTCCAATACAGTAGGAAAACAACAGTAGCAGCAGTTTCAAAACAGCAAATAGTAATTATACCCCGAAAGTACATTCAACACGTGGTGCCTGCTGCTGTCCTCCCTCCCCAAAGCATCACTACAGCTACAGCTCCTGTCAGACCTACCCGTGGGGAAAACCCCAGACACAAAACACCCCACAGCTGGGATTTCTTCTTTAATCAAGGATAGTTAGACTGGGAACAGCTTCTAACAACGCTGCTTTGAAAACATTTTCTCTGTTTCTAGCGCTTGCCTACTGACACAAAGCAGATCTCTGGGAAGCTGCAGATTCCTGCTCTTTGTGGGAGCACAGCCATCACTCACAAGACACAATAACACACAGCTGGGCTCACCACACACACACACACTATGCTTTTTACAGTGTTTGTTCAAAATTATGTCCCAAGTCACTTGTTCTCTTCACTGCCTGGAGAACAAAATCCTCATTGCCTCAGGGTTTACCCTGCTGCCAATGGAAGGAATGGCAAGAGCTCCTTTGAGTTCAGTGCAGTGGGGATCCACATCCGCACCCTTTCTGGGAGAGCTGAAGGCAAAGCAGCAGTCAGAAATGCCTTCCCAGCCCTACCCAGCACAGACAGCAACAAAAGCATCCTCTGAGTGTGTCTGGGTTTGCCTGTTTTCCCCACCGTGTCAGTCAAATGTACAGTCAAGGTAGAAGAAACCCAAGCTTTTGGCATGAGCTACATTTCACTCACTGGCAGAACAATTTGGAGATACTTTCTCTTGAAATAAAAAAATAAATAAATAGCAGTGACAGGTCAGAACTTGTGCAACACAGACCTTCTCTAGCACACGTACATTCATAGACACTGAAAGACTTCTCCATGGACATAGTGCAAAGCTGCTGGCAGCAGGAAGCCCCCAACCCTCAGGGCTCTCTGAAGCCATGGAGAGGCAAGACACACCAACCCACCCTGTGCCATCCTGTGGCATCCAGCTGCGAGGGCACCAGCAGAGGGAGGGTCAGTTTGGAGAGGCAGCAATAGTGGCAAAACAACAGCTTCAACTCCAGGGCACCTTGGGCTCTTCTCCCATCACCTCCACACAGATGAAACCCAGCACTGAATTGCTGCTGCTTCTCTTTCCTTGCTGCCAGTGACAGCAGGGAGCCTCCAGAATCAGCTCCCCTGTGCCAAAACAGGGCCTTTATTGCCCAAATCCAATATAACCACAAGGAGAACTTGAGTATTGGCTTGGGTGGTCTTTTTGGAAAATGTGATTTCAAGTCCCACTTGCTCTTTCAGCAAAGGGAGAAAACAAATGAGAGAAGCTGTTAAAAATTTACCCTTGAATAACAGTATTTGCAAAGTGCTATTCTAACAAATTACCTGACAGAACATGACCAAAAAAAATTTAAGAAATCACAATTTAGTAACTGTGTTCGTCTTCTCTTCACTTTCTTCCTTGGTTTTCTTTTTGTTTTTTTTTTTTTTTAATACACAGACAATATAAATACAGGCCAGCAAAAACCAAAAAGTCACTGACCAGCATTTAAATCAAGTTATGAATACGGAAAATCAAGAAAGCTTAAGACCCTGCAGAGATGTGGGACAAAAAGTAGCTACAGAGCCTGTGGTAGTCAGGAGGGGCAGTTTTACCAAGGGATGACCAAGTTCCTGCTCCTTTGGAAGCTTTGGAAAGGCACCAGGCAATTCCAACCCCAGGCTGCAGGTGTTGCCACTATTGTTTCACTGCCAATTATTTTAAGACACACACTGGAAAGCTACAATGCCCAAGAACACCTTTACCAACAGAAGAACTCTTAAGTAGCTGAAAAATGCCAACAATTTGCCTACACAAGAAATGCTGAGCTCTGCTTGGATGCTTTTGGAAGTGCAGACCTGTAAGGAAGGTCTCAGAGCTGCAGGGAAGAAGCAGCCTTTGTTGTCAGTGTAGAGCGATCACTCCTTCAAAACTTTAAAACCTTTTCTCACACAAAAAAAGAGGTGTTTCAGGTACCTGAACTGAGTTTTAAGACAAGATGTGGCAGCTAAGCTCAGCTGCCTCAAAGGTACCCGGGCAGCTCATTTGCATTGGTGTGGGTGAAATAAACTTTTGGTCAAAAGGACTGAGAACTGCAGCAATAAATCCCACCCTTTCCTCTGACCTCCTCTCCTTGTCCCAGTTTGGTGAAAAGCCTGACAAAAGAAAGCTTCCTCTGCACAGAAAAAGCACGCAGCTGTTTAAAACACACACACACAGACACAGAGATGAGACTGGTTCTGCTCGGGGGTCCTTTGTTCCAAAGCCTCCCCTGGCCCGGGCTCTACGCGGAGCGCCAGGTCAGCCCGTTCTTGGCAGGCTCCAGGAAATCCTCAATCAGAGCCTCTATCAGCTTCTGCAGCTCTTCTTCCAGCACGCTTCTGTCACTGCACGAGAGAACAGGCCCGGGTCAGAGGGCTGGGGAATGCCCAGAATTAAATAAATAACCAGCGAGACCTGATGGGGATGGACTTGCTCTGTTGTGTTTCCCACCCCTCCAGGTGTAGAGCTTTAACAAGCTCCTTTCCAGCAGGATTATCATGGCTTGGGCTGGAAGGGACTGTAAAAGACGGTGCCCAGAGCCCTCTAGTGGCCTTTTTCTCCTCTAATTAAATTAATTTCAATTAGTACTGCGATAATCAGGGGGTGAGGCCCGGGCACAGGTTGCCCAGGGCAGCCCCACCCCAGGAGTGTGCAAGCCCAGCTGGAGCAAGCTGGGATGGTGGAAGGTGCAGAGCGGTGGAACAAGATGGTCTTTAAGGTCCCTTCCAACACAAACCATTCCATGATTCCATAACCATGAAGAGGAGGTTTCTGTGGTGTAAACACACCCTGGATTTCCACTCCCTCGCTTTTAAAGTGGAAGTGGCTCAGCCCGGGTGAACAATATCTGGTTGTTCTCTCGCAGCTCAGGGTAACACAGCAGATTCCCACAGGCAGAGGGAGCCCACCTGGCTGCAAACACAACCCCAGCAGAGAGAGAACAGCCTGGATGTGACACTCTGGTCCCCTTGACAAGGTGAGGGTTGGTCACAGGCTGGACTCTGACCCCAGAGAGCTCTCCTAGCCTGAACAACTCCGTGATTTTGTCACCGGAGCACTTTTTAACCCTCACTAACAGAGGAGCTGGGTTTGTTAGAGAAGCAGATGCCGAGAGCCCCCTCCTGGCGTGCTGCTGAGGGCAGCAGCAGGCTGGGACACTGACCTGTGCCCGGGCAGAGCACACATCTCAGCGTAGTACTTGATCTTGGGCTCGGTGCCGCTCGTGCGCAGCGTGGCCACGCAGCCGTTCTGGAAGGTGAACGTGATCATCTGGCTGCTCCTGCTCACTGGCAGCACCTGCAACACAGCAGCAGCCCCTCAGTGCCCCTGCAGCAGCCCCTCAGTGCCCCCAGGAGCTGCAGCAGCACCGGGCTCAGAGTGTCAGAGTAAGCACCACATCCCACAGCTGCCTCCTCCCCGGTGCATTTGGGTCCGTGCATCCCTGCCCTGAGCAAGCAGCCTGCACTCACAGACTTGTGGTTCAGCTGGCTGCTGTCATAGCCCGTGGTGATGTCCCTGACGTGCAGGATGCCATAAGCCCCACAGCACTTGGGGTACGACTCGGGGCCCTCGAAGTTCCGCAGCCTCTCAAATATCCTCTTGATGGTGGCAGGGTCGTAGCACAGGAAATAGGAGGTCTTGGAGATGTGATACCCATACCTGCAGGCAGATTGATGCTCTCATTGTGACATTCAGAGGGTTTTGGCTCGTTTGGTACCCAAAGGATCTCGGTACAGGGCTTAATTCTGACAACAGCACCCTTGTTTTATTGCTGGGAGT
>NW_005054627.1:232641-252512 GCF_000277835.1 Geospiza fortis
TTCCTGCTCTGTTACAGATCCCTCCTGGCACTGGGAAGCCATTCCCTGTGTCCTGTCCCAAATCCCTCTCCAGCCCTCCCAGAGCCCCTTGTGATATCTGCTGTGATGGGCTCTAATCCATCCCACATCAAAAAAACCCCAAAACAACTTACAATGAGAAAACATCTGAGGGACACAAACCTTTGCCCATATTAAAATAAATATTCCTTAGATGATTCCCAGCTCCAAAACAGCAGAGTAGAATATTCTAATGAAAAGCACCACTCACATTTCATAAACGTCAACGAGTTTCTGTGCCAGGCTCAGGCCCTGGCCCTGCAGGTAAGTTGCCATTTCTGCAATGACCACGGCTGCACTCACTCCATCCTTATCCAGCACTGATGTGCCACACATGAAGCCTAGGGAGAAAAAAGGCATGGTGGGAAAATAACCTGACAGGTTATCCCTCTGATTTACCTGACTGAAGCTCTAACCTTTGATCCTGGAAAGGAAGATTGGCCAGGACATGGAGGCTGCTTTATTGCTGCTTATGCAGCAGAAATCCAATGATTTCTCATCTAATCTAATGATTTTGGGGGTTATAGGGCTGGAAAGATAAGCAAACACCAGAATCAGCAAGTCAGATACAATTTATTGTGGGAGTTGGCAAGTCAGTTTGCTGACAGCAAAATATCAATGCTATTAGGATAAAAATAAAGCACATTTTCTGTGTGGTTTATTTCATAGCTAAGATCAGTCCCTCCTAGTCACACTCCCCCCTCAGCTCTCAGCAGCTTAAAGGGATACCAGCACTCATACCAATAGACTCCTCAAATGCAAAGAGAACTTCTTTTCCATTGTCTAGGAGATTTTTCACTCTGCTTCCAATCCATTTAAAACCAGGGAGTGTTTCCTGAAAAAAGGGGGGAAAAAAAAGAGGGCTCAAAATACATATTTTCAATTTAGATTCAATTCAAAGAAAAAAAGGTATAGCCACTGTTCAGTTCAGACTAAAAAAAACCAAAACACCAAAGAAAATATAAGAATGTATTTTGAATTTTAGGGTCAATGGGAAAGACTGCTGCAGAGTCAAAACACTAAAGCTAGAGGATGTCTTTCTGGGTTTTTTAAAGTGATTTCCTTAAATTTAAATCTAATTAATTGACCAGCAGAATAGGGACAGTAAAGAAGCATCAGACAAGTCATATTTTCAGTTTTGTGAGGAGTCCAAGGCAAAGAGCCACTGGAAAGGATTTTCCTTGTGGATACTCAAGTAGGACACGAGTACCAAACCAAGGCAAAAGTGTGTCAGGGTACTGTGGTGCTCAGATCACATCAGATCATCTGTGTTGCCCATCAGATGGGACACAGTTATTCAGGAGGAAAAGCTACAGAAATATAAAAGTGACACTTTCAGCTGCTGGGAGGGGAGAGCACGTTCTGGGGGCGTTTACATAAATCATGCAAAAGCAGCCAAAAGCTTGGAAACAGCTCTTCTTGGAGACAAGGAAGTCACAAATAAAAAGGAAGGGCAGCTTTTAGAGAAGACCAAGAGGTTCTGTAAATTCCTAGCTTCTCTTTTTCTTTCAGTCAAGTATGTCCTTTTTCAATTAAAAAAAAAACCAAAAGAAACAGTATTTAGAGAGAGAACCAAATCCACTACAGAGAACTGACATTCACCCTGATTATCTGGCCAGTCACTCAAAATGGTTTTCAGAGTTGCTTTCAATTTTAAATTCCTCATTTTTTGGCAAAACATTTATTCCTCTTGCACATGGATTTAATTAAGACATGCATAAACAAGGCCTGGCCCTTTGTATGTTTGTGCCATGATTTCAGGCACTTAGCTCTCTTCTGGCTAACGTCCAACAGAAATCAGATTTAATTTGGATGCAGGAGCTAAACTCTCAGTCTGGGGGGAGCACCCCCAGTTTCTTTTTTTGTAAGTCCTTCACAAAGCTGTGCATTAAAGATCTGTACACAGGAGCTCCTCTGCCTGAAGTAAAGCCAAAACCAAACCCCAGTGGCACAGGGCACCTGAAGGGCCATTGTGTAACCTCCAAGTGCTCCTTCCAAACCCATCATCACTCAGAGTGAGCAGGGCAGGCTGCACAAATCCCCTTCTCTCACACAGCAGGATTTCGGATAACCACAGCTAAGGTATTCCTGTTATCTGCAATCCAGGTGTTCATTTGTGTCCCGGGGACTGAGCTTTGCCCACGCTGATCCCCCAGCCCCAGAACACTGAGGAGACTGAACTCAGGCCTGTGTGGGTGGAAGAACACCTTCTGCAAGCTGGAATCCCTCAGAGCTCCCAGCCAGAACCCTGGATGTCCCCTGCCCTCCTTTCACCCCATGAGCAGGGTTTGGATGGAGACAGCCCCACAGCACGCACACTCACCTCAAAGTGAAACCCCTCTTTAAGTGCAATTGCCCTCAGGATCTTGGAGGAGACCGTGGTTGCCAGCATGTAGGCATTCCTCACGTCGGCATCCTGGGAGCAGCTCTCCTTCCAGCAGGAGAACATCCACCAGCCAAACAGGGCTGCCAGCTCATTGCCCGTGAACACCTTCCAGCAGCCACTGTGGGGACAGGCAGGTGAGGGGTGCTGAAGGCACTCAGCACCCAGAGGGGCAAGGTCAGGGCTGGGGGACAGGAATTCTGCAGTCCCTGAACAGGAATTCTGCAGCCACCGAACAGGGGATGTGAGCACAGCACTGCCAAGCTGCTCTAGGCAAAGCCACCCTACTGACGCACTCCACACCTACCACACCTCAAGGATTTACAGGCCCACAGCCCCAGGGTCCCTCTGGCACTGGATGGCCCAGCAGCAGGAGAGCAGCCTAGAACTGACCCACACAGAGCAGCCTAGGCAACGTGAGCATTGCAGGCAGGGCCTGCTCAGCCTTTACTTACACTGCCATCAGAACTGGGGCCTGATAGTGGGAGAAAAGTAACTTCTGTTCAACATGAACAAGCAGGGGAAAGCAAAGGATTAAAATTAAAAATAACAAAACAAACAAAAAACCCCACTCCACCAAAGAAGCCCATGACAACCATCAAGGAAGGTTTGCCTGATATAAAAGAAAACACAGCAAACAAAATGATTTTACTGCCTTCAGTAGCCCCTCAGTTTCCAGTTTAGCTTTGTTTGGCCATTTACTATTACACCAGCAAGTATTTAATCTACTCTTTGCTGGGTGAATTGATCTAAAATGCATTTGGAGCTATACCAAAGGACAAAATAAAGAAGGAAAAAGGGAAATAGTGGATTGAAGGCCTGTGCCTGGGAATTTGGGGATGTTCTGTGACTGTCACCACCTTTTCTGCAGGAAGACACAAGAGAGGGTCCCACCACTCACTTTTCCTGCTGTTCTGCCACTGCCAGCCGATCTGCATCTGGATCAGTGGCCACTACTATTTTGGCACCTTCTTTCTCTGCCAGCCTCAGAGACAGCTCCTGGGGGGAGAAGGAGGGACAAAAGCCACCAAAATGTAAGAGTGAATAAACCCACAGCCTTCCTACTTACATCTAAAAGAAAAACTCCCCATGGATTTCCCCCTGTATCAATACAGCTGAGAGCAGGTTCCCCCTGTTCTCTCCCTCCGTTTGTTTTCTCCCCACAGAAATCAGATGAATTAGAAACCAGAATACCAGCACAGACTCTCCTTCTTCAGGATTGGGGCACTTGACCGTGGAGAAGTCGGGGTCTGGGTCCTTCTGCTCAGGAACTGGGATGGGGGGCTGGAAGCCAAAGGCTCTGAAGGCCATCTGCACGTAGTCGTGGCCCACTCCGTGGAAAGAGGTGTGCACAAACTTCAAACTGCTCTGCACGTTCAGCTCCCTGCGGGGGAAACACAGCTTCAGCAGGGCCTCTGAGCCCGGTAACAAGACTGCTTTCATGGGGGAAGGCAAAGCAAACTGCAATTCCTCTGTGTACTGCTCTGCTGATCGCTGCATTCATTTCAAAGGAATCAGAGAAAGTGCTTATGTTGCACTAGAAATCGCTGGGTCAAAGCTGCTTCTCCTGGAAAAGGATGTATTTACCTTCTGCTGAGACAGATCAAAGTCTCCCAAGAATAAACTGTTGATTTCTACATCAAACTCAAGCTCTTCCACCACCTTAAAGTGTTATTCCAGCTCTGCTTCATGCCATCCATCATCCTCCTTTTATTCTCATCCTCTGCCCCACATAACCTTCGGACTGAATCTTTTTATGCACATGCACCTCACTTTTACTCTGAATTTCTGCATTTTATTCAGCACTCTCAGAGCACACTCACTTGCATTAAATGGTTTCCACTGGGATGTTTCACAGTACCTTAATTCCCAAAGGCAGATTATTCTCATTATTATTCTCAACCAAGTGGTTTAACCCCGAGGATGGTGACCCGTGAATTTGATGACACCTCAGAGAACACAGGGAAGTCTGTCTGCAGTCAGTTTTTCCACATGCAACCCACAGCTTACTTAAAAACATGACTTTTTGCTTTATAAAATACCTATGATAGCAGATCTTGGTCAGGTCCTCCATGTAGCTGTCACAAATTTTCTTCAGAGGGTCCTGCCTGAGGGGACTGGTGTCCACCAGATTTTCGTTCCAAGAGCCACTCCATGGCTCCACACACTCTTCTATGCATTTTATAATTTCCTTATCGTGAGGAGAGGTGATCTGTGCTCCATTTTCCCAATAAACCTGGGGTAAGAGGAAGGAAACAAGACACAATTTATTTGCAAAGATTATTAACCTGATAAATTCCTTTATCTAAAGGATTCCACGTACTTTGTGCCTAAGCCACACAGAGGATCCAGCATCTGACTGGCTTGATTCTCAAGACACTTGGAGTCATCCAGCATGAACCTCTGTGCTCACAGCAGAGAAATGGAGCTAACACAGCAACACAGCTGTTTTCACAAAAGCTGGTGTTGAACTGTCACAGCTGAAATAGCAGGCTGTGAGAAACCAAAAGCAGGCACTTGTATGTGGGAGTGCTGTGCAAACTGCAACAGAGGGAAAACACCACCTTCCCCAGGGCTGGCATTGCTCTGGAGAAGGGAACACAGCTTGGGTTTGCACCCAGAGCAGGGCAGATAAGCAGCGTGCCAAGGCCCGTGTTTTTCCACAGCTGAACAGCCCTAATCTCTCAGCTGGAAACACCCTCCGGAGTGGAAACGCCGTATCTAACCCCTGCTATAATAAAGCCTTTGTGAAAGACTTGGAGGGCACTTTCCCCACACTCTGCTGCCAACAGGCTGAGCTCACAGGGCAGACTCTGCTCACATCATCTGCCCCTGCCTCCTCACCTCTGGGTCTGTCACCTCCAGGCCACACGGCCCAAAACCTTCAGAACCTGCTGAAATCCACACGGGAAATGTGAAAGATTAAACAGCTCTTGGGAAAGACCAGGAAACACACTGGGGTCCTGGCACAAACAGACTGCTGTTCACTTCTTTGTGAACTGATGATATATTTCCAAACTTCTGGTATGTTTGTATCAGAAGACACAAACATCAAATTGCTTCTTGACAAATGAAGCACCTGGGAAATGCCTGCGGCTTCTCTCCTTACTCTCTGCTCCAGCTCGGCAGAAACAAGGCTGGTGAAGAACTTCACAATGTGCTCCAGGGAAGGCAGGAGCAGCTCAAGCACCCCCAAGGGCTCTCTCTGCCTTCCCTCACACTGCCATCACTCACTGACCTGCCACAGGCCTTCTGGAATGCTCAGCTAGAGATGAGAGCTTGGTTCAGCTTCTTACAGAGCTGAGGAAGGACATGCTCAGTTAAAACACTGCACTTGCTATTGTGGATGGTTTTATTGGCCCAAGCTTGCCAAGGGAAGCCACCCACCCCCCTTCAAAGCCCAGAAAACCAGGGCAGAAAACCAATAAAACCAGTGCTACTGTGTTTTATGGAGCCACTCTCCAATCATCCCCACCCTCAGCACAGTGCCCTGCTGTGTGCACGGATCCACCTCAGCTCTGGCTTTAGTTTTAAACTGAGTTCTAAACCTCAAACACACAAAGTGCTGGGGCACCTCTTCAGCTGCTGCTTAGACTCTGTGGAATGCCACTGCAGATTCATGCTCAAGACACACAAACTGTGAGCTCTTATCTCTCACCAGCGCGTCAGCTTGCGGACGGATGAATTATTTCACATAACTTATCCTTCCAATGGACACACACACACACAAGGGGAGCCTGGCACAGGCTGCCCCATCCCAGAGGGCTCCAGGGCCAGGCTGGGAGCAGCCTGGGCTAGGGGCAGGTGTCCCCGCGTGGGTTTCAGGCTCGCTCACCTTGTAGCCGTTGTCCTCCTTGCGGTTGTGGGAGGCTGTGATCATCACCCCAGCCACGGCCCCCAGCTGCTGCACGGCGTAGGGCTGCAAGGCAACCAGGGACAGCTCAGCCCAGCCCGCCACAGCACCCAGAACCACGGGATTCACACAAAGGCTTGCTGGAAAAGCAGTCACAGGTTTGCCCAGGCATTCCAGCCCTCCCCTCAAAGCGAGGACACACAGCACGCTCATGGAATTCAAGCAAGGATTTAAAGCATGCAAGGAAAAGCTGCTGTGACCAGAAGGGCCGGGTGTTGAGGCATTAAAAGCAGAGGCACTGAGGAACCTGGTGACATCCCTGTTACAGCCTCCTTGAGGAGCCAGGTGTACCAAACAGCCTCTGTTTTTCTGTTAAATCACAGAATTTAAGGAAATTTCTAGCTCTCTTTTTCAGCAAACCCAAATACTCCCATAACTGTGGTGCAACAACAGGACGAGAAGGTGACTCACCACAAAGGGGGTAGGGACATAGGTGGAGAAGAAGTACACCAGCACATCCTTTGCCAGCAGGACTGCTGCAGTGAGCTTTGCAAGCCTACCAAGAGGAAAAAGAAAACATCCAGTCAGCCCAGCTCCCCAGGGCAGCCCAGATGGAATTCCTGCCACCTCCAGGCACTTGTTTCCTCAGGCACTGCACTGCTTTTTGGCTTATGTGTCCTACAAACTGCACAGTCAGGGTCAGAGCTCAGCTGCACAACGTGAGCCAGCACTTCCAGCTGCTGCTGGGCACTGCAGCCCCTCAGCTAAACACAGCAGATATCCCACACACAGACACACAACACCCATCCTCTGCCCAAGGACAGAGCCAGCTTCCCAGGGAGCCTGAAGTACCAGATGTGTGCAGCAGCTTTGGGAAAGGATTGGGAATCCCACACAGAGCTCATCTGCCAGCCCTGCCCAGCAGCTCCACACCGTGCCCAGGAAGCAGAGCTACTCCTAAAAATATCCCTGCAAAGCGGCACCCCTCATCCCAGAATGTCTAGGAACAGTGCCCAGAGTTCTAAATCTCACTTCATTATAAACTTTATAAACTATTTATTATAAACTCATAAACTCTCACTATTATAAACTTTCAAGCCCCTGGGAAGCTCATTCTCCCCCAGGTAACAGATACCAAACTTCTTTTGCACAGCTCAGGAGAGAAGGGGAAGTCTCAGAGGCAAAATAGAGGAGATATTAAATGGTGTAAGCTCACCTTGCTCTCACAGACAGGCATTAATGCCTGACTTCCCTCTCTCCATCACCAGCAACCCACCCCTCAATGACTCCGAATTCCCCTGCAGCAGCTGCCAAAAGCCACCTGAGAGCCCCTGGAAGGGCCTGAGAGCTCAGCTGGGAGCTGCAGCCACTGGAATTGTGCTTGGTCAATGTCACACAGCTGGGTGACCTGCCATCCCCCAGGCCCCGCTGCCCACAGTGCTGGGGAAGCTCTTTTGGGGGAGTTCAGCTGGATTTCAGCTCTGCGGACGGGAGGAACACGCAGCCAGGAACTGAGGCGCTGCTTGCATGTGTCAAACACCTCTGTGACCATGCAGGCTCAATCCCAGGCTTTGGGGGGCTGAAAAGGAACATCACTCCTGCACCTCCCCATCTTCAGAACGTGCCTAACCCACAGTGTGGGGAAAACTGGGCCACACACACCGCAGGGGAGAGGAGAGACTCGCTGCAATCTGTGCTCTACTGCACCAGGGACTTCTTCATCCCCAGAACATCAAATACTACTACACGTAAAAAGGAAAAGAACGGTTAGTTACAACAACAGCTACAATAATTAACTCCTCCTTGCCAAAACACTAATTAGCCACTGGCTTGGCTTTTTGCACAGCACGCCATTACCCACGTGGGTTGTGCTCCCCAGTGACAAGGGATTAACATTCCTTAGAGAATTCAGGAAGCAGTTTCCTCCCCTTTCTCTGCAAGGAGCACAGTGTGCCACTGCTGGAAGCCCACATTTTGAGCATTCCAGGTAAAATCCCCCCAAAGTGAGGACACACAGGGTTACAGCAGGCTGCAGGTGGAATTATCCTTCCCCCAGGCAAGGTGTGAGACACCAGAGAATGAGAGTGTAAAAAGTGCACTAATATCCAGGGGTTTCCAGCTGGATGTTCATACTCTGAATTTACCTTCATGTTCTGATTTCACTCCAGGCACATTAAGCCTAATGATTTAATCTGTGAATTCTCTGGTGGACAGCAAGCAGCCTTACACTCCTCCTGTGCTGGCAAACGAAGGATTTAGTCCCAGCCTCTCCTCATCACTGCTCCAGTGGGAGAGGAAAGAGCGTGCCCAGCTCATCCCAAACCAAAAGAGAAAGTGCTGACAGGACAGAAAGCATTTAAAGCCACAATTTCATTTCTAGTCTTGCAGATGTAATCAATACTCATACTTCTTACTGCTGCAGTTGCTGGTGACCTGACCTCGTGTGTCATATCCAACAACAAAGCCTCTCTGCTTAAAGTCTGAAAAGTTCCTCTCCAGGTACGTGTAGATGCCCTGGAGAAAACAAAAACAAAAAAACAAGGGGAAAAGGAGAATTAGCTGAGCTGCACACACACAAACACTGAGGGTGATCTTGCACAAAGGATGGATCATGTCAGCAGGCAAAACACAGCTCAAGCACATCAATACATTCACAAACTTATTCAAACAATAGTCACAAAAGCAGCAGCGGTTTTCCCCCAGTGGTCTCTGAAAGAAGGCAAGAAACCAGAGAAACCGTGGTGGGAAATAAAAGTGAGCAGGACAACAACAAACCCTCAGGAAGCAAACACTCATTTTCAATCCATACTGTGCTTCATTTATTCAAATCATCT
The DNA here is from genome assembly GCF_000277835.1 of Geospiza fortis. Classification (NCBI taxonomy): domain Eukaryota; kingdom Metazoa; phylum Chordata; class Aves; order Passeriformes; family Thraupidae; genus Geospiza; species Geospiza fortis. The sequence continues at coordinate 241,769 of NW_005054627.1, forward strand.
TCTCAAGACTGAACTGAGAGAAACCCATATTTTGGAAGCTCTGTAGCAGCACTAAACAGATTTTCCCCCAGCCAGCACTTGGTGCAATCCCCTTCAGGATGTTTTTCTCTGGTATCTGGAAAGGCAGCCTGCCTCCTGCCCCGGAGTCCAGCCAGGATTCCCTTTCCTTAAATGGCTTTGGCCCTTCAGAACCCCAGATTGCCAAGCTGGGAAAGGCCTTGGAGACCAGGTCCAAGCAGGCACTCCAAGGATTTGCCCCAAAGCATGGCCTGTTTACACAGGGAGAGGAATATATTTACTCTTGAAACAAAGAGAACCCTTTGAACGGTGGCAGGCCTGGAGGCTGTGATCCCCTGCTGCAGTCACCTGAGCCCAAAACTGAACCCAAAACACACCAAGTGCTCACCCTGCCAAACCTTCCACTCACAGCTGCGAGGAGAGGAGAGAGCAATGGGGAAAACTCTTCAGGTTGACTTGGACAACACCTGAGGACATGAACAGCCGATTTCCTATAGCAGACCCCCTATTCAGGCTAAGATTTGGCATGCAGGAAAGCAGGAATGTCTTCACTTTCTGCTACGGAGCAGTTTGCTCAAAATCAGCCCCTAAAGCTCAGCCACAGAGTCCTCAGCTGAAGTCAGCAAGCCCCAAAGGACTGAGTTATCCAAACATGATTGTGAAAGCTGCAGGAAATAAAAGTAAACCAATAAAAGCCAGCGAGGAAGTGAATGCAGAGCCTCTCCACTGCCCAAAGCCCCTGCCTGAGCTCACACCAATCCTCCTCCAGGTGCCCCAAGGGCAGTCTGGAATTCCAGCACCTCTGGGGTTAACTCCTCCCTTGGCAAAGCTGCTCAATTTAAAGAATTTCTATTTCCCCTTAACAAGACTCAGGTTGTGATAGTGTCCCTAATTACTTCTGCCGTTAAACCTCCACCACTTCTGAAGAGGCACAAGTGCACCTGGTGGTGATAATTAATGGCTCATTAGCAGGTGTCAGCACTCAGATCTAAGCCAGAATTCTCCTCAGGTGCCTGAAGTGTCACAATTGCCTCTCCCACTGCGTGGTTCAGGTGATTTCCTGATGCAAAATCCACGGAGCACAGCAAGCCCACATCTACAGCATGGCCTGTCCCAAATGCTCAGGCTCAAAAGGAGAGAGGGAACAGGGATGGTATCAAGAGCAAACCAAAGAATTTTGGTTGATGAAATCCAGAGAGGCAGGAAGAGCTTTATAAAGCCCAGCATTTACATTTTTCATCTTTTACCTTTAGCTTTGCTATTTAAGCAGCAGGAAACTCCTTGATGCAAAGCTGGCTGGTTTTGTCACTGATCAGTGACAGGCTCCTTTCCCACTAATACAGCACCTGGACATGCATCAAAGCAGGAGAAAAGCCAGGGAATCAGGGCTTTACGTGGAGTTTAAAACTTGCCATTTTCAGCAGAGTCCTCAGCAAGTGCTGAATATTCTGTGCCTTCCTGGACCTGCCTTTTCATAACATCAATATAATCAAATCAAGTGAAGATCAAATGATAAAAACAAAGTCAAATGAAAGAAAAACCAGCTCAAATGGAGGACACAGAACACACGTGCAACTTCACTACAGCTTATTTTAACTGAAGGAAGTATGAATTACAAGTCTGATATTTGACTGGCCAGTTATTCCTGCCCCAGGCAAGGGCAAACCCAGCGCCAGGGCTGCCCATGCTCCTGCTGTGAAAGTGCTCAGAAAAGGCTGAAACCTGCTGCAGTTGACTTCAGAAACTGCAGAAAGCTCCAGCCCACCCCCAGAGGCCACGTGCCCCAGCCCGATCTGCAGCTCCAATAAACAACCAGAAATAGCAGCTGTGCAGAGGCACACAGCCCGGGCTGCAACTCCCAAAAACCAGCAGTGCCCCCCAAACCGAGCCTGCCAACACATGCCCTGCCCAGCAACAGGGAATTCTCCTCCCTCTGTGCCAGCAGCCCCACACAGGGAGCAGCACCCCACACCCCAGGGCAGGGAATTCACCCCCAAAAACCCCCTCTGCTGCCAGGGAAACAGGGCTTTTCACAGCAGCCTGGCTGCTTTTAACAAACCCACCCCTGGCGACAAAACACTGACTTTTCAGCCCCTTTTATCCATCTGCTCCCACGGCATCCAGAGTCCAGCTGGAGCTGCTGATGGCACTGCAGCCTTTGTGGCAGGGCAGGCTGGCACACCTGCAGCACAAGGGCAGGAAGCATCATTCCAGGGTGTGTCCAGCCTGCAGGTGAGACACCCAAGGGAAGCTTTTGCTAGGGCCAAGGAGATCCTGCAGAGCAGAGCTGCCAGAGGGAAGGCTGGGATTCAAAGCAGCACTTCCACACAAAGGCTCCCAAACCAGCACTGGAATTTGGCCTCTCCACAAGAGTGTGGGCTCCAGCTGGACAGCTCAGACAACAGAATGTCAAACAGCTTTGGGGAGCCCCAGCTGTCCCACGTTCCAAGCACATCCCTCCACCCTAGGCCAACAGAAATTGTAATTCCAGTCACACGTCCTGAGGGAGGGGAGAGCATCAGCCTGCGGAGAGGAACCAGCTGCAAAGTTCAGGTGCACAGTACTACCAACCCTTGCTAAACCATGCCATAAAACATCTTTGATCTTACTTTTTATAGAAAGGGAGTGTATCTGTCAAAACAGGTAAAATTCAGTACTTTTGTCATAACAAACATTTTATTGGTTTCCCAAGCACAAGTGCTCCAAATACCCCAGCCCATTCTATTTTCAACAGTCAAGGCTAGAGATGAGCACAAATAAACAGTTTATGTCATTTACTCAGCCCACAACTCATGCTGAAAACAAAAGAACAGGCTTGTTTGGTCGGGGCTTCGCTTCTTTCGTTTGCGTTACTTTCACTGCTTTGTTTTTGTAGTATAATATATAAATACAAGTATTTATATATTATACTACAGGCTCTTAAGGCAGCTCATAAGATCTCCAGCTACAGGGCTGTGAGGCAGACTGAGCACTGGCCAAATCCCAGCCCAGCCCAAGCTCTCCAAGCCGCCTCATCTCCGAGCACTGAGCTTTCCATGCTTCCCCCCGCTGCTGCGTCCCAGCTTGGGGCTCCCAGCAGGACCCCAGCAGGACCCCCCGGGCCAGGGGCTCCCGCAGAGCTCACCTGTGTGGACTGGATGACGGTGAGGTCGTTGATGTAGCAGAAGCCAGCGCCCATGGCCGAGCGCAGGCCGGCCGTGCCGAAGCTCAGCCGGTGGCACAGGCGCTCGCGCAGCTCCCCGTGCTTGCCGTCCTGCAGCAGCCTCTCGATCTGCTCCTTCGTCTTGTGGTTCTGCAAAAAACACCCAGGCCTTCCCTCAGGGCTGGCCACCGGGAGCTGAGCTCTGCATGCTCATCAGTTCTAGGTGATTCCGAGGGGAAACCCCTCCTATCCTATAAACCGGCCCCCACCGAAACTCACTTCTCCCATTATTCCCACATTATCCTTATTAACAAAGGATTCAAGCGCTCCTGCTGCCACTGATGTGGCTGTCTGGTCACAAGGACACCTCCCAGCCCCTCTGTGTGAAGAGCAGAGCCTTTGGAACAGTTTTTCCCAAGGCAGATAACACAATTCCATTCCCAACCTTTGCCCCTGGAGGATGCACAAAAACCCAAACCTCGAAGCAGCATTTCCTTCCTCCCCACCCCCAGGAAACAGGCACAGTAAAACCCTGCAAATCACAGGATGGTTTGGGCTGGAGGGGACCTTGGGGACCAGCCCATTCCATGGGCAGGGGCACCTTGCACTGGAGCAGGCTCCTGAGCCCCTCCAGGGTGGACAGTTCTCACCCACTGATCCCCCTGCTCAGCTAGGATTTCCCTAAAGCCACAGCCCCAGCACAGCTTTGCACACCTCTGCTGCCTGCTCCTCAGCCAGCCAGCTCACACTGAACCGATGTGGCCACCAAGCAAGGCAGCCTGCTGCTGGGCAGGGCACAGATCCCTGCCACGGCAGCGCTCACACAGCTGGAAAACGCAGCACCTGCAGAGGGGCCCACACTGACATGTTTTATAAAAACCCTTCCACTAGGATCGTCCTCCTGAGAAGCTGCAGCTTCTCCCTGTTTTGCTGCTTTGGAATGTGATTTGGAGAACTGTTTACCCAGCACGTGAATTGTTTTTACTTGATGACCAATGCCATTCACCTGTGTCGAGGCTGTGAGCAGCCACAAGATTTTATCATTTTCCTTTGCAGCTTTCTGATGTCCCCTTTCTCTTTCTTTTAGTATATAATTTTCTTTTAATATAATATCATAAAATAATAAATCAGCCTTCTGAGATATGGAGTCGAGATTCTGTTCCCTCGTCCTGGGGACCCTCCAGAGCAGTGCTGCCCCAAGCAGGGAGGCAAGGAAAGGTCAGAAAAGGCAGGTGGCATCTGCAGGGCAGGGCTGAAGCTGCCCTGACATTTAAATCAGAGGTCAGGCAGCACTGGGAAGCACGCTCCAGGGGAAGGCTCTGCAGGAGGAAAAATAATCCTTGAAACACATTGAGAAATCTGAAATTATCTCTGCAGCTTAACAGCAGACCCTGAACGCTGGACATGTGAATTTCAAACAACTTTGTATTTCTTATTTTCGTGTCTGCCTGCTGTGAAATAAAAGGCAATCCGTTATTGTCCAGGCTCCTGGATGGGCTGGCAACCCAAGCAAGGCACTGCTCACCACACAGCCTAAAAACAAACCACAACAATGGGGCACAATGGGCACCAAACTGCAAAGTGAAAGTCTCTCTCTCAGCTGCTCACAGGCAGCCAAGCAGAAAACAAATGACTGATGTGAAAAGAGTCTGAGGCAGGACTATTGAAAACCTCATTTCACACCAGGACAGTGCATGGCTCGGCTTTAAAACGCAGCTATTAAATTACACAGCATCCTCTGCAGCTCTGTGGGGCACGCTGCACTGCTCCCCTGCACAAACAGCACAGAAATCACACATCCCACAGCTCATGGAGCTCTGCAAAACTCGGGCAACGCTCCAGCAACAGCACAAACATGTCTTTTAAAAATAGATTAGCAAGCATTTCTGACTGAAGCTACTGAAATCATTTCCTGAGGAATAAAAATCCCAGCCTGGCATCACCTTTACCCCTTCCCAGCTGCTTTATCCCAGCCTGGCATCACCTTTACCCCTTCCCAGCTGCTTTATCCCAGCCTGGCATCACCTTTACCCCTTCCCAGCCTGCCCTTTTCCCCCAAGCTGCAGTTTCACACCCCATGTTCCAGGTTTCCCTTCTTGCAACACCCAGCCTGGCTCTGAGCACCGTCTGCCCCCCTGACGTGGCAATTCCACAACACTGCTGGCACTTAGCCCCACTGCAAACCCCCCCCAAAAAAACCCCAAAAACCCAAAAACAGGGGTTCTGCTGGTTTGCTTGGCAGTTATGACATCAGGTCATAGGGCTCGCAGGGGCTTTTGTGATGGTTCCTCTTCCCAAGAGCAAAAAAGAAAAGTTCCTTAGAGATTTTAGGCCAAATTCACCCCTTCAAACAATACCATCAGCACCAGAATTTCTGCAGAAAATCCAGACATTTGTTTATCTGACCACCCTCCTCAAGCACTAGGAATACTTCAACTTCATAATACATGTATAAATAAACACATGACACCTCTCTAATAGACTTATATGTACATAGTAAATCTAGGCTACCTAATATTAATGTGTCTATAATAAATAAATTATACCAACCCAATATAAACGTGTCTATAATAAATTACACCAAACCAATACAAATGTGTATATAAGAAATAAATTATACTGACCAATACATGTCTATAACTAAATGACACTGACCTAATATAAATGTGTGTAAAATAAATAAAGAATACTGACCCAATATAAATGCGTATAGAATAAATTATACCAACCCAATATAAATCTGTATATAGTAACTAAATGATGCTGACCTAATATAAATGTATATAGAGTAACTAAATATGATACATATAATATAATAAATTATATTATATATAATAACTAAATTATACTGACCCAATGTAAGTGCATATCTAATAAATAAATGACACTGACCCAATATAAATGAGTATATAATAACAAGATAGTGACCCAACAGAAATGTGTATTTAATAATTAAATGAAACTGCTTCAATACAAATGTATATATAATATCTAAGTTATACCGACCCAATGTAAGTGCATATCTAATAAATGAATGACACCGCCCCAATATAAATGAGTAAATAATAAATGACACTGACCCAACCTACATAATGACACCTACCTAGTGCACCTCCCTGGTGTCTGTGGAGCACACATCTGTAAATGCCCAGCACAGCCCGCCAGGGCCAGCCCAAGGCCACAATCAGGCCACACCAGCTCCCTCAGGAAGAGGGGTGCAGCGGCAGCAGGAGGGGGCAGATAAGGGACAGTGGCCCTGGGAACACACCCTGCTGGGGCACACAGGGACAGCAGCACTGGTGGGGCTTTTGGGTGAGCTGGCTGTGCCACAGGGCATCCCTGCTCCTGATCCCTGCAGGTGCCCCAGCAGCCCTGCCCTGGATTGCTTACATCACGTAAATAATTTAAATTATTACAATATATAGATAAAAAACAACTCTTCATAGGAAGTCGCTGCCAGAAGCAGAGCTCTGGGGTCACAAGCTGCAGGAGACTCTGCAGCATGTTTCAGAAAGCACTATTAGGCAAGAATAAAAAATTATATCTTCTTTGCCAAACTTTCAGCTCGCCATGTACTGCACAGTCACCTGCCGAGGCAAAATCACACTTTTTGTGGCTCGTCATGGTTCAATATTTGGAACAAGTGGAGAAGTAAAGACGGGGCATTGACTGAGTATTTCTTGTGGCTCTCTCACACCCAATCATGTTAATCACCTGCACTCACCACCAGAGTTAGGTTTCAAAGCTAATACCCTGTCAAAATCATTTACTACTCACAGCAATTTATTTTTGTTTTGCACACTCTATTCATGTACAGAATAGAGGGGGAAAGCCTCAAGCTGGTTTGAGCTTCAATGAATTTTTCTGTGGCCTTCATTTTTTCAATGTTATCCTTAAAAATCCACTTTAAACTCTTAATAAGCAAAAACACTGCAAGTCAAATAACTGGAGAAAGTGACTGGTCTCAAACCATCAAGTCAATTTCCTCTTGGAAAGCATCTCCAAAGCCACAAAAATGAGAAGAAGAACACCCCAAAAGCACATTATCAACAAGGAGGAACCCTCCACGGAGAAAATAATGACACTGAGCCTGTGAATTAGGAAAAGTTAGGGAGGATGCAGAGAGTGGGGCCGGCACAAACAGCTCCTGGGTCATAATTCCAGTTTTCCCCCCATGGGGAGCTCCAGCTGAGCCTTCAGGAGCCCAAACCTCTGCAGGTAACCCAGGTGTGCCCTGACACAACCCAGACCCTCTCAGGCACACCTGGAGGTGCAAATAGGAAGATCAGAACGTGGCAGAAAGGGAATTTAAGGGAGAAAGCGGAGAACAATGCCCAATTTTTGGCACACCTCACCAAGGAGGGGCTGCACAGGAGCTCTGCCTCCTCCTGAGCGCCAGCACCCAAACCTCAGAGCACACAGAGCACGGCCCTGGTAATTAATTACGGCCAGCAATTTCCAATTAAGCTGGAGGGCAGAGGCCTCCCCCAGCTGGGAACGGAGTGCAGAGATTTCTCCTTTATCAGGGGCACCAAAAATCCCTGCAGCCCAGGAAGCCGGGGGTGGAGAGGGGGGCTCGAGGCTGATAAGCAGCAGAGGGCTGTGGTGGGCGCTGGAGCAGCAATCCCTGCTCCTGCCACATTCCCTGGCCTCCCCCACCCCCGGGGAAGCCCACGCGCTTTCAGGGAAGGCAAAACAACCTGTTAAAAGCAGCACAAGCCTCTCAGTACACTAACAAGGCGTTATGAAAATGAAATCTTCACCGGGGTTCGTGCTGGGTTATCACACGTGTTATCAGGAATGCTATTTCCTCCCTGCCCTCCTTCCCTCCCCCGGATATCTTCACAGCAGCTCTGGGGGCAGGAGGTGCAGATGGCACCTGTTAATTTCTGCAGGGCTGGGAGGAGAAAACCACACTGCTGGGCGGGAATAAACCACACCGCCGGGCGGGAATAAACCACATTGCCAGGAGGAATAAACCACACCGCCGGGCAGGAATAAACCCACACCGCCGGGCAGGAATAAACCACATTGCCAGGAGGAATAAACCACACTGCTGGGCGGGAATAAACCACACTGCTGGGCGGGAATAAACCCCACCGCCGGGCAGGAGAGAGCTCCTCTCAGAGCCATCAGGTGGCACCTGCCTGCAGCTCTCCCCCTTTGATCCTGGCACGGTGAAGCTGGAGAGGAAACGGAGCCAACACACCGCCTGCCGTGGCTGATAAAAATAAAGGCAACAGGGGCTCAGGAGAGAGAAACCTAAAATAAAAATGAAGGAAAAGCAGCCAGAAGCACAAACCCCCGGTGCACTGGCAGCTTAGCCTCCCCCAGCATCAAGGTATTTATTTAAAGCACAGGCCATGATGGTTGGACAAACCAGCTGGAAAAAAACCCTCAAAAACCCCAAAGTAACCCTTTCAACCACAGGACAAGCAAACACCCTCCAATACCACACTGTTACCGTGGGTTTGGGCGGTTTAATCTGAATAAACCGAGCCTGCAGTGCCCCTGACAGGAAAAGGGGAACGCCAGAACCTGGCTGTGCATTCCTGGGGAGGGTTAAACCCAGGCAGCAGAGGAGAACACACTCACACAGCATTTTAACCATTTCACCCGCTGCTGACCCAGCCCCGGCCCGAGCAGGAGCGGGTGGGGCAGGTGCCGTGCCCCAGGTGCGGGGAGGGCACCACCCATCCATCCCCATCCGTGCCCAGGTGAGCACCAGGATGGCACCACCCATCCATCCCCATCCGTGCCCAGGTGAGCACCGGGCAGTGTCCCAGGTGCCAGGACAGCCCCATCCCTGCCCATCACTGCCCAGGTGAGCACCAGGCAGTGCTCCAGGTGGGGGGAGGACACCATCCATCCCCATCCCTGCCCAGGTGAGCACCAGGATGGCACCAACAATCCCCATCCCTGCCCAGGTGAGCCCCGGGCGGTGCCGCAGGTACCCGGACAGCCCCATCCGTGCCCATCCCTGCCCAGGTGAGCACCGGGCGGTGCCGCAGGTACCCGGACAGCCCCATCCGTGCCCATCCCTGCCCAGGTGAGCGTTTATTTAAAGCACTACTTTCTTCCTTGTCCTTGCAGACACTTTTAAACAGCCACAGAAATCTTAAGTATGTTTATATTAATTTTAGATTTGTCTAAAATACCCAGTAGCTGATTTTTAATTAAACATCAACCTTATACTCCTGAAAAAAAGCATCTTAAAAGAGATTACGCATTCTTGTTGAAATATGAGTTGTGCACAAAATCTCAGACCTTTTTACAACACGGATCCTTTTACTCATAGTGATTCTGAGTCATAGACAAGTTACAATATACATTGAAAATACACTGTCTAGATCCTTCAGAAATGGTCTGGGAATTATATTTGCATGGGTCTTTTCTAAGAGCAACAGCTTATTCTGATAGGATTGCATGATTACTGTTACTGTTAGTCTGAATACTGTGTTTAGCACCAATTCAGTGTTTATTCTGCCCTTAATTATTTCAATACGAAGTTCTGCCCGGCCCCAGGGACGGCCACAGCCTCCCCGGGACCGCCCGGCAGCGCCCGCAGCGTCCTGTTCTCCCCCGCGAGGGCAGCGGAGAGGGCGCTGCCCTGGGGGCGCGCCTCTTGCTGAGAAGCGATTCCAGATGGCAATTCCACAGGCATTAGGAGGGAGATCTCAACCCTCTCAGGCTGTATCAACTCCAACTGGATTGCCTGGCCATGAGCAGCAGGCTCGGAGTGACCACATCCCGCTGGGCATCCTCATCCTGCTGAGCATCCTCATCCTCCAGAGCATCCTCATCCTACTGAGCATCCTCATCCCGCAGAGAATCCTCATCCTGCTGAGCATCCTCATCCGACACAGCATCCTCATCCTGCTGAGCATCCTCATCCAATACAGCATCCCACCCCACTGAGCATCCCAATCCCATACAGCATCCCAATCCCACAGATCATCCCAATCCCTCCCAGTCCCACACAGCATCCCAATCCCACAGCATGTCCTGGCAGAGGTTGCCATAGTGACAGCAGGCACTGTGCAGGAATCACAGATGGGTTTGGTTGAAAAAACCTTAAAGTTTATTTCATTCCCACCCCCTGCCATGGGCAGGGACACCTCCCACTGCCCCAGCCTGGCTCCAGCCCTGCAGCAGCTCCGGGGCCTCCTCTGGGCTCTCTCCAGCAGCTCCAGGACCCCACCCGTGCTCCCCACGCTGGGAAGTGATGTTTAGTGAGAAGGCTTTGGGTGTCTGGCTCCAAGGCAGCCCACGGAGGATGCTCTGGGCAGCTCCAGAGCAGGGCAGCCATGGGAAATCATTATGGAGATACATCAGATGTGGTGATAGAGCTCAGACAAACTGATGGAGATTGCCTGGGCTGGCCTCCCCCGTGGGACATGACAGCTAAACCCAGTGGATTGGAGGGTTATCGGCCTCCAGAAGAGTTTTTAAAGCTGAAACGCATTCCCAGGTGGAAGGAGAGCTGAGCACAGCCCAGGGCTCAGCAGGCCAGGCTGGCAGGCATGGAAAGGGAGCCAGGCTGGCAGGGGCAGGGCTGGCAGGGGCAGGGCTGGCAGGGGCAGG